>NW_006263682.1:731882-746882 GCF_000469605.1 Apis dorsata | reverse complement strand
TTGTGCAAATTCGTATCGAAAAAAGAAAAATATATATATATATTGAGAAAGTGTAACAAAGTGTTTCTTATCATTGTTCTTATACTTATACAAAAACAATTTAAAATATACATATTTCTACCAATCCATCAATCTTCTACATCTCTCTCTTTCTCTGCAAAGTACAATCATGACGAGACATTTTTATCTTACAATGGAAGAAATTTTCTTGCAATTCGCATAAAAAATCGCGAGATCTAAAAAAAAAAAAAAAAGAAATGAAGAGTATTCACAAATTTACTCTCCTTTACTCTACAAAAAAGCGACGATAAAAAAAAAAGCTTGGTTGATTTATTAATCGAGCGAATAAAAATCAAGCGTAGTCGTGGACGATGGGCGCGCGAGCGGAAAGCAATCGTCTCTCTGAACCGCGCGAATCCGTCGGCGAATGAGTCAGAAGATAAGTTTGTTGTTAGTCAGATAAATAGATTAACACCATTGTGACGATCGTTCTTTTTGCACCGTGGCGGAACAGGATACGAGCGTGCTGCGTGCTCGACGATCTCGACTTTACATGTGCGAGCCCCGCTGCACCGGGTGAAATTGCACCCGGAAGCGGACCGGTACGCACGATGCAATTGGACAAACGAATTTTTCACGGTAGAGTATGTTAAAGAAATGACGAAACGCTACGTTTCAACGTAGCGTCGACGTCTACTTTTTCTTTTTTTTCTTTTACAGATGCATTTATTTATTTATTTTTTCTCTCTTTAAGTTTTTCTTGAAATATATTCGTATTAAAAATTACAGAGATGGATGAGAAAATAGCGCGGAATAATTTTAATCCACGTGGCTCGGAATCGATCAACAGGTTTTCCAACTTGCTGGACGCAATTTAACGCACGCGTGTTCACTTCCTTTCAAACTGCGATTACTATTCAGTAAAACATACAAAGATATAAGTTTTATATAGTAAACTGATGGAAAAAAATTGCAACTTTATCCACATTATGATAAATAGACATTATTTGCAATTCAATGCTGGAATAACCATTCCATATATTTACTAGTAATTAAGAATACAAATTCATTCCTCGCGAGATACCAATAGATCGCTTATCTTTCGTTATTTTATTTATTTATTTTCTTTTTTTGAAAATTTTTTTTTTAACAAAACGGAAGGAAACACTCTATAGGATAAGAAATCGACGATTCTTGAAGAACCTTAACCTCGAGGATAAAAGATGGAAAATTTACGATTCGCTTGGCAGATTCGCTTCCTAGTCCAGAGGGTAACATAATTAGTCGTTAGCTTACGTCAACTTGTCCCAGGCTAGAACTACCGCGATCTAAATATATCGAAATACGACTGCCACACGCTGCAAAAATCAAACAACGAGATATTCCAATCGAGAAACAATCGAGCTTAACGCAACTTTCTTAGAACGAAGCAAGTATTTCCTCGATCGTTTGAAAAGAGGGAAACGTTTGAGGAACGAGTGAGCACCGATATATATACGTTTTACTCCATCGTCGATGTAAATAACGAGGCGCGACTTTCCGTTGGTTTCGTGACGTTGGAGAGTAACGTTGACACACCTGCTGCGGACTAATCGATACTTTAATTATCCTAAACGTTACGTAATGGAGAACCTGATATGAGATACCAGTTATATATACGCGTATTCTTTTCGGATTCGAAGAAATCGTTCCCAAGAAGTCGATCATCTTCGAGGAAAATAGGGATCGAACAACAGCGCTTCCGTCGAACGGTTAGAAGTTGTCCAGGTGTATGCAGTTGTACAGGTGTACGTGATACTGTGTACCGCGTTAAAAGTGTGACATAATGCAACGAGTTTTGACGCCGAGTTGTCTACGTGTACGATGTCGCGGTCGTCGCTAGTTTTAGACGCGAGCAATGCCAACCAATACACGGTCGAAGAGTGGATTTCGGCATAGCCGTGAGAAGAACGGCGTGATTCGCTGTTCCATTGACTCGACACGTAGGAAATATGTTAAAGATTCGTGTTGAAGGTGGCTGACTGACATTCAAGAATGACATTTTGAAATTCTCAAAGTCGAATAATTCGAATACTCGCATCAATGACGAGCGAGGAATCAGAGTTCAAGAGTTTGGAATATAAACACGTAACATTTCACAAGAATAAGGGGAATAACATTTTAAAATTCTTCAAGACGGATTACTCGATGAACAAATGAAGAATCTAAAAAATTTGGAATCGATTATAATTTCGTCTGGAAGATGACGGAATCTTGAAATTTTCAAATAATTCGAACAATTTTCGTCGATCACAAGTTCCACGGATTTTCTTTTTGACACTCGAATTTTTGAAATATTATTAGCTACACGGATTGTACTACTATTGTTTATCCATTTATTATTCGTTATTCGCTCTCTATTCTGGCTGCAAGAGTATATGGGTTAGGGCCAGGTCTATCGTTTCTCACCCACGCACCCGTTTCTTTTCCCTTGATCAAAGAGGAACGCGTACAAGCGAGCGTATTCACACTTGGTCTCGGTCTTGTTTGAACACGAGTGTTTGAACGGTATGCTTCTTAAGCTCGTGATATCAGATAAAGGAAAAACGTGCGTATAAAATACATACACACACGCATACACACACACATATATATATATACAGATCGATTTGGAAAAATTATAATACCAGCGAAAGCCGATGAAATATGCTTGACGAATTATCAGGAAACATCGCAACACCTGTTATTACTTGTTATTCCACTAAAACAGAATAATACTGTGCTCGTGTAGCCAAGGTCTCCGATGTGTTATAAATTGAAATGGGAATACCCTCGGTGTGATTATTTCTCGGAAGGATGATTAAATTTTCCTAAGAAATTCCTCGAAAAGTGTTCACGTTCCTATCCGCTTTTAATTACCTTTTCTCCAACTCCTTCTCAATATCATCTCGTTGAACCTTCGAACTTTTATTGCTCCGCCGACCCTTTAAGTAGGACATAAAAGATCGTCCGACCAACTCTACACGAAAGGCAACATCGAATCGAGAGAGAGAGAAAGAGAAAGACTTCGGTTGAAAAAACTGGTGAAAATCCGTTTGTACGAGCAGGGGAGACCCTTTGAAACAGGGAGAGAGAAAGAGAGAGAGAGGTTCTCTCCTTCCCCTCCGTACGTTGCTCCCTCGGGCCGGATTGAAAAGTATCTTGGCAGCGCGGAGTTAAAAGGGGAGTCTCGTAGATCGGCATCGCGGTTCACTGCTGCGAGCACGATGTGGGTGTGACCTGGTTTCCGAGAGTTTCACTTTCCTGTAACATCGTTGCACGGAGGAGGTAAGGAGGATTCGACCCCAGAGTTACGTCATGCATTGTTATGCCGGCCGTAACGGGTCGTAGACGTACGTGCGGAACTCTGCGGGAATTAAAATAAGCGGCCGACTCTATTTTGCCCAGCGTCGACGCGAGGGCCTGCGCCTAGAAAATCTGCCACCAGCACAGGAAGGCAGATTCGTCGCAATCCGTTTCGTTCGCCATCGCTTATTAGTCGTAAAAACCACGATTGAAACCGTTTGCGTTCGCTCCCTCCCTTCCCTATTCCCCCGCCTTTATTACTCTTCTCTCGTCCGCTCGAGAAAAAAGGAAAACTCTTTCCCTCTCTCTCTCTCTCTCGAGTAGCAAGGCAGCAGATCACCTATCGATCCTATCGAATGGAGGCGGTTGATCGATTTATGTCGATCGTACGTCGCACAATCGCGATACCAACGAATTCATAACGCGTACGATGCGTAGTGCACGCGCTCGCTCGTGTCCACGTTGGCGCGCGCGCGTACGTCTACCTTCGCCACCGACCCACGAGCGTGTGTGGCGGCATATATAAAAGAGCGTTCTAGCGTGCGACCTATATTCCACGCCTGCATTGCTATATTAGACGCGTACGACGCATCAGGGACGCGGCTCAAACGCGCCTTCCCCTCCTCACCTGATGCCAATCAAACACCAATTCACCGAATAATTCGGCGGCTTCTTCTATTGTCCGCCCGAGGTGCTCTTCCCTCGTTCTTCCCTCGCTCGAGACGGGTATGAAGGGAATAGACGTATTTGTCGTTCCTCGTGTCCCTATTGTGATATACGCCAGATTTGGAAATTTTCTTTAATTACGAAATTACGGAAATGGCAAAGCGAAATAACTCGTTTGATTTCGCTCCCGATACGTTTCCCTCGTTTAATACAACGAGAGAAAAATAACGGGGAAAAAGGATGATCTGGTGATCTGTAATTGAGAAATACCGATGCACCGATGCGACTTGAGAGAGAAGCCAGATATACACGTATAATGATATAATGGTAACGATTCATTCGTCGGATATACGGGAAAAAAACGGTGCGTAACGCGTTTACGCATCCAGGCGGAGGCACGAGGAAGCGAAGAATTTATTTTTATCGCGGTTCTTCCCGTGAAGAGAACGAAACGGTGTACGGTCGCGGCGGTCGATCGATGGACCGGCACCGCAAAGACGACACCCTCCCTTCCAAGTGTAAATTACAATTTGATGAGTCGACAAATGGGTTTACCGCGTTGCTCTATCTCCGTCCAAATACAGGCGTCGCACGCACTCGCACGATATAAATACAGATGATCAAACACGGATTGTCATTTCGTTGCTCGACAGGCGCCACCACACTGGCGGGAAAAATCGAAAACAATCGCAGAAACCTCGCGATACGCGGTTTCCATGAAATCCACTCTGTGTTTGTTTTATAGCAGCCGAGATCTCTCGAGTTCTCTTTCAGCCCATAAAACCGTGAGTAAAATGAATCAACGGAAACTGTGCTCGCTCCGTGTCGAGAGATAGATATATAGATAGACAGAGACAAAGAGAGAGGGAGGGAGAAAGAGAGAGAAGGTTAGAAAAGATCAACGCGGTTAAGATCGATGGATCGTTCTCAATGGCAATATCGTCGATCAACGTCGATCGATTCGATTGGCAAGAAGCTCGGCGATACACGGACGATTCGGAGTTGGCGCGAGGCGCGATATTAATAACCGAAGCGAGAAAGAAATGCGACGATTCCGTTCGCCATATGGTCAACCTAAATTCTAAGAGGCCGTCGTAACTAGCATAACCGGGATAACCTACATAAAGAGAGGAGATGCTAGGACCGGCTGGAGTACGTAGCCGCGTCTTGGCGAACCGATCCAACGGATCCAAAGAATCCGCACAGCGCCGGCCACTGTATAACACATGTACGGCGAATGTCGAGAATTCCTTCCACGTTCCTCGACCGCGGAAAAAAAGTGAATGAAACGTCCGGCATAACGAGGCTCCAGATCCTCGTATGAAGCTTATTAGAACGTCTAACGTCGATGCTATTTAACAGCATCTTTTTGCGAGTCTCGACGATGATCAAACGGGGATGATCCAGAGATCGATTAAAATTCGATGAACTTTAAATGCTTGCCTCGGTTATCCAGAATTCGCACGAATTCAAAAGCTATAATGGAGAGGACGAATGAAACGAATTCGTAAAGAAATTTTGCAAAGAACGGGAGAGAGAGAGAAAAAAAAATAAGAAAGAAGAAAATAGGATAGAAGGAAATCGATCGCATCGATCGAGCAAAGCGAGTATCGTGTTTCGCGATATTAATGTCGATTTTCGCGAGGTGATTCGATTCGGCGTTCTCTCCGATTCGACAGCCAGTTGTGCACAGTCGTTGTCCTCCTATGGACTGCGGTCGAGACTTCTCCCATTAAATCACAAATGAATGACATTAGCGGTGCTATAATATCGTACCACTATTACCGTGACGGGTATTACGTGTCACGAGGCGTGCTCTCGCTCCCTCTCGCCTCCTTCCTCTTCTCACCAGAGTGGCCGCGGGTTGCTCCGTCTCGCTCCCTCTCCCCGCCAACTCTCTCTTTCCATCTCCCTGCGCCACTCTCTGGAAACACTCTTACCGTTGCATGCAAGGAATCAGGTCACTGCGCTGCAAGAAAGCAAAAGCGACGGTACGAGCCGCGGATTAGTATTATCGAATATATATACCTATATCCTCCGGAAAAGGACGATGACTAAGGCGTCGTTTCGACAGAACTTTCGCGTACACGTACGGCCGAGCATTGGCACGGCTTAGGAGTACCTCGGCATATGTTTCACGGGAGCATAGCTTTTGTTTGTTTTCTCGGCTGGCTTTCCGACCGGCCGAGGGAATAAACGAGAGCGTTTTTCGTTCAACGACCGATCATCGATGATGATCGGCTCGATGATTTTATTGGGGACGAACGACTCGCAAGATCGTCGAGAAAACGCAAATAAAAAAAAAAATTTGACGTTCGTTTTTTTCAACTTTTGACGAGAATAAAATTTTTACGCATATCTACTAGGGAACTCTAGAAAATCCTAGGGACAATATTGTTGTTGGATCTTTTTTATTCCTTGAAGAAAAAAGAAAAGAGAAAAATAATTTCGAAATATCGTTATAACAACTCTAAATCAAATAAAATTTATAGACTCTTGTCAAGAGGAGTCGTGGTTGGAAAAAATTCGTCAAAAAATCATGGTGGAAGTCGGGTCATCTAGCCGGGTCGTAGTTCAATGTCGCTTCGCGTATGTGTATGTCGTAAACGGCGTAATCTACGCTGATCGAGCTATGCGTAATCCGGTTGGGAGATAGAGAGAGAAAAGAAGAGAGAAAGAATAAGAGGAAAAGAGAGGATAGATTGGTTAGCGAAGCGTGCACCGCGAGATTATTATAAACACTCCGACTAACCAAAGAACAACGGGGCTTAATTGATCGGACGATTGATCGCGGGCAACCTTTATCCACACCCCTGGCATCCCCGCGATGGATAATTAAAAAAAAAATACGAGCAATAAAATTCACGGGTTAAGGAGCGGGTTCGTTAAAAAAAAACAAATAGAAAAGTTTCAAACCGAGTCGAACTTACGAACACCCGGTTTATTTACGTTTCATTCGACTACGAAACGGGAACGCATCAAACCGGCTTACAACTAGGCTAGTTGAAACGCGCAATAACAAAGTTCGTGTTCCTCGGCCGCGATGCGTGAACGCGATAATTAATTAGAAATGTCGTGCGATTATGCATCCCCGCGGTACGACTTTTAATTATATTCTCGATTCTAAGTGCACGTGTACATGCCTGTTAAAGTTCACCCCTTATTAGAAACATCGGATGATGCAGCGACTGGCAACGATTAGCACCCATCGCACGTACCTTGTTAGAAGAATAGCCGAGTTGAAAGCGAAAGTGCGGCGAGGCCATTTCTTACCGATCGGCCGCTATCCTCGATAAATCATTGGCAACTCTCGTCTTTTTCCTGAGAGTACGCGTTTAATTTGCATTACGATTATTATCTTTACGATATTCTAGAAAATTTTAAAGACGATACCGTCTATGTACCGTCTAATATTTTCTGTTCGCAAATACGAAGCGAAAAATTTGAAATGTCGCGCGTATTTTATCCTTTAAATAAATAAAAGATTCGAAAGCTCGTGCGGGCTTTGCAAAGGTCTAAAAAAACGGTCTAATTTATTTGGATCTTAGCGGGAACGACATATAGGAAAATAATAGTAGCCTTTCGTAAGGCGGAGGTTTTGAACAACCATAAAGTGGCCGATCGTGAAGTTATCATTATCGATATTATTCATGCGTTCGCAAATTTTTCTTAGATACGTGCCACGCAGAGCGTACAATCGTCGTTGTGTCGGGCTCGTTCACTCGTGCAATTTATGACACGTCGCGCGCCCGTTTGACAGTAGAAAAGGTCGAATATACGAGGACACGCGTCTGACCACCGACGGTACTCTTTCCACGAATCGACGATCGCAGGTCGAAACAAAGCATCGCGATAAATCGTCCCGTACGTGCATTACGACTTGGTAACTGTGCACGGGTGCATCAGTGACGTCGTTTTTTTCTTTTTTTTTTTTTGCGCGTGGAACAAAATATCGATATCGCCGAGTCGACAGAAAATTTCGCTCTTTCATGGTGGCACAGCTTGGTCTTTCGTCGTGTCATCGAACTGTCGTCACTCCTACATACCTGCCCATATTCGATCGCGCGATACAAAGTTTTATATATATATATATATATATATATATTTATTCATTCCTTTCTGTTTTCTCTCGCTTTTCGAACGTTTCAGGCGTGATTCGTGGCGGCCCGTTTCCTCTGCATCTTCCCAATTATATAACCAACCAACCTTTCGGTCTGAGAAGGATGATAAAAATGCCACGACGAAAAGAGGACCGGTTTCGCGCGCACGCAAGAGAACGCTTCTAATTTTCCACAGAGAGAAATGGTCAGCCTCGAAACCACTTCCCGGATTCCACGAGCAAGGACGAACAGATCTCATCCTTCGAGATTTCTAGATCCTCCTCTTGCCTCGTGATCGACCCAACTCGCCCAACGAGATCCCCCTTCGTCGATCGCGCATTTTTTTTCACGTTTTTTTTCACTTACTAGTTCCAGTACGATTCAGTTCTTCGACTCGTCAGCGAATAGCGACCATAATTCCATTTTCCCGAGCAACGCGACGCACAAAGAAACGTCCGTTTTCCGCGAAGCGAACGACGGAGTAAACGTGACTCCTTGGAACTGGAATTAATCGAAGGAGAAACCTAGAGCGAAACCTAGGCGTGGTAATCCCGATCGGGTTCGGCCCCGATTCGAAATTTCGCGAATCGCGCAAATTGCGCGGATAATTGTTTACGATCAAACGAGCAGGATTACGGATAGATAACCGGGCAGTGGCTGCACTGTCGCAATAACGACGGCGGCTGCGACGACAATGCGATCATAATAATTATTGCATAATGACGACGGTAAAACCTGCCTACCGGCGAACACGGTAGCAGTCACTTTCCTTTTTCAGTGGCCTGGATCATCCTATCTTCCTCTCCGCGAGCTTCGCGATCGTTATCGTGCCCCCTCCCCTCGTTTCCATCGGCTCTACGAACCTACCAACGAATCGGTACCAACTCTCGACAACGGAGTCATCGTTCGAAAAATAATAAACTCGGTGGATTCGTTTTTCTCGAAATTCACACAACTAAGAAATATATTTGTTACGACTAGTCGAAGAACAGTATTATCCAAATTATAATCCAAATTAAAATATCCAAAATATAAATCAATATTACTATTCAATACAATATACTATTGTCAATACAATTACTATTATCAATACTTCTATTGACGGACGCGATGGAAACAAATGATGCGAGACATTATACTAAAATATCGATAGAAGTACATTTGATACAGAGGCGCCTGAAGGAGATTTCGTTAAAAATACGCGTGGCAGTCAACGTGTTAACAGGAAAAGAAACGAAGGAAATTTCGAAAACGAAGATTCGATCTATCGATGCATAGAATCGAATTGAATCATTTGTTTAACAAGCGAGGAAAATTTTCTACAGAAACAAAAGACTCTCGAACTGGATTCAATTATATTTAAATAACGAATCGAATATCGAATATTCGAGATTAAAATCGCGAAAATATAAAATTCTCGTGTACAGATCATCGAATTGTCTTTTTCGATCGCGGCAAGGTAAACGATCCCGATGGAATCCCAAACCGCAAACGATCCCCTAAAATTCGACACCTTAGCAAACTACCTTCGCTCGTGCGAAGACCGCGAAGGGTCGAAAGACTCGTGGCTTCGTCGCGGCGGCACTTTCGAGGACGTGATGCACGCTAGCAATCCAGTTACAAGATTTTTTTCTCTTTTTTTCCTTTCTTTTATTTTTATTTTTTACGCGAAGCGAAGCCTCGATCGAGGAGCGTACGTGGATCGAGTGACGCGATGCATCCACTTGGCGCTTCTCGGCCACGTGTCCATGGGCACATACGTGGTCGTCGTTCCACGCAACACGCACACAACCGGGGACCGAGAACATGCCCAGACACCTTTTATACCGACCGCGAGCCTCCACAGGAATACTAATGCTCTCCGTCCTCGACTGTTCTACTAGCGGCAGCTCTCGAACCGACAGCTTCCGGTCACGTCGATGCGATGAAGAAGCGCTTCGGGAAGAAAAGGTTCTCTCGAGAAAGTAGGGCTCGAAATCTCTTCCTATATATATATATATACTTATTAATATTTCCTTCGTATCGAGTGAGTTTAAATGTAACTTTAATACTCCTCCAGTGACGTGTTTAGAAGAAGGATGCTCCGTTTATATTTATTCGAAACAATTTTCTTTCCATCGATTTAAAAGAATATCGTGCGGCGAGAATCTATCTATCCAAGAGCAACGAGCGTAATTCGTGATCGATATCGCGATCGCGAGGAGTGGTTTCAGCCCGATGGGCGGCGAATTTGCGTCGAGATCAGCGGAATCCGACACTGTGCACGACGGTGTTGCATTAAAATTAACGAATGCAATTTAAAAACAGACAGGCACACGCGTCCTTGGGCCTCGATCCGAATCGCGCTCTTATTTAGGTTACTCGTCTTGTTTAATCGACAAACAATTCTGTCGTTTTTCATCGTCGAAACACCACATTAATAAAATAATACAAGAAAATAGAGACGAGTTTCGTTTCGAAGTCGTTTAGAGATTAAAGAAAAGAATGAAATAGGAATATTTACGGGTTTAATTTTATCTGAAAAAAAAAAAAAACATGGGACAGGGAAGCGAACGAGTGAACGATTTCGATGTACTATACCACTCTCGATCCTTTCCCTAGCTCTCCAATGCTTCTCGTTCGTGGCTGTGGAAGTGGGTCAACCAGATACGAAGAAGCGTAGGAGAGGAACATGGCAGCAAATCGTGAGCCACGAGGATAGGACGAACAACGAGAAACTCTCGATCCTCCGCTTCGTTCCAATTTTTATCTTTCCAATTTCTATTTGTTTCGATGGATAAGGATTTTTCGATCGGTCAAATATCCCTGAGATAATTACAAACAAGCGAGAGATGTAAAAAAGATCGAATCGACGATTCGAAGTCGATAGTTGCGAAGGATTATTTATCGCGGAATTTCTTTCGATCGTAGGATTGTTGTGACATGTCATCAGAATACCTTGATGACGCGTGCAAACAGCTCTCTTCCGGTCAAGAGATACGAGGCAAAAAGTGATCGAGGTGAGGTCACGACGATGATACGCGACGCATTCTTTCGCCTCTTTTTCCCTCAACACCATTAACTCGTCATCCTCGTCTTTTTCTTTCTTCTTTTTTTCGGAATTGTTCGTATATACTTTGCGTACAATTTTCGATAGGTTATTGGAAATTGGAAGGATGAACATCGTGGCAAATGAATTTTAATAACGAACTGCGCAGAAATCGGTACGAATCGGTACGATTAAAGCGGCGAAGAAAAAAAAAGAGATAGCTAGATATGTAAGAGTGGAAGAAATAACGAGACGAGATAACGGAGGGAGAAATAAAAATGATAAAAGAGCTCGCGTGCTACTTTTTATCGTCACAGACGGTGCGCGTTGATCGCACACCGATCCACTCGATGTTTTTATTCTATTCCGTGTTTACCGGTCTAGAAACGGAGAAATAATTCCATTCTTTCCCCTGTTTCCACTTCAATTTTCTAACATGACGACCGATTAAAGCGATCTCGAACGCTTGCGCGACACATGTTTTTATCGGTAACACTTCGAGACTATCTTTAAGTTTTAGTTGCCGAGTTGTTGAGGCCCGTACGACATTATGGTCGCGTGCGATCCATATTGCGTCTCCTTACGATTTCGAGGAGAAATCGCGGCGAGAGATCCGGAAACGGGCGTTCAAAGACGTTCGACAGATCGATAATTCCGAGTGATTTAGCAAAGATAGCGGGAATCAGCGAGCGTACAGTCTGCGTCGACAAACGATGTTTACACTTCAAGTCTGTTTTCATTGGCCAGATAAACGATATTTACCGATCATCATCGCACGCCTCGACATGTGCTTTTTCGCTCGATCCTTTCTGCCCGCGACCCCATAGTCGAGAGGATTAGGACGCTCGAATTGGTACCCGGTTCGTCCAATTTTAAGATCGATGTACACCGGTCTCTTGGTACATCGTTATCAGTTATAAATGTCGTTGGATTCGTCGACCAACACGTTCGAATCGATTTTAATCCTCGTGGAAAGAGTGGTTTAATCGGTCACGATAACGTGAAAGAAATCAACCGGGGAAAGAGAAGCGAAAGAGAAATGATAAGTTCTCAACATTTTTCTACGATTGATTTACGATTATCGTTAATATCATAATCGTTAATTGTTTGTCTCGGAAACAGAAGCGGAGAAATGATAACTTCTCCACATTTTTCTAAGATTGATTTACGACCGTCATTATAATACCGTAATCGTTAATTGTTTGCCACTATGCTTGGTAGTTTTTTGGAGCAACGTAATTGATTCTTTTTTTTTTTTTTTTCCGACGATAGTCACAGATAGACGGAATCGTACGAGAACGATAAACGTCGATAAACAATCGATAACCCAACGGTAAGAATTTTCAACGTCGTCTTCTATCATTTTTGTGACCTTATCAAACGCGTGCAGATATAACCTTCGATTTATTATTAGATCTATCGGAAACTTCTGAACATTTTTCAATGATTCATGTTTATGCACCGCTCGTCTGGTACATTTCCAAAAAAAAAAAAAAAAAAAACGAAAAAAAGAAAGATACAACAACCCAGCCAAATATCCCGCTATCAACCGGCAATAAATAAAAGAATAAAATGAACCGATATCGCGAAACCTTTCGAAATCGAACCTTTCACTCGTGTCGCGAACGTCATCAAACAAAAGATCGTTCGATCGAGCGGCTCTGCTCGATGAATAAATTACAAGGAACGGCCAGGGCCACCGTTACGAGATCTAATTATGCCAGCGGGAGTAATTCTTGCCGGATTCCCCAAGAGAGGAAGGAAAACGAGGCGCGAGCGTGACCGCGCACGCGCTTACGCGAGGCGCACACGCACATGCGCAGTCCGGACGCGCCCGCACACCTCTTCTCCTCCCAGCCCGTTATTCGCGCGTGGCTCGCAAGGTCGTGCAATGTGCATCGTGTAAGAGAGCACATACGTAAGAGGAACACGCGTGCACGGATCGCCCCTTCTTTCTCCTCCCTTTTCCCGCTTTCTTCGCGTTCCTTCTCGCGATTATGCTCGGCTGCGCGAGCAATCCGGATGCGAAACGAACGAGAGCAGCGGTGGAGATGACGCAAAGCGACCCTCGCTCGTGTCGCGTTACGATGTATTTATAGTGGCGGTAGTATGCGCGGCCGTTGGAGGAGCGAACGTCACGAGAAGGACGAGACTCGACCGTTTCATTGAAACGGAACGAAACCGCGAGGAAATGGACATTCCTCTGTTGGATCCTCTGAATCGCGACTCTCAGAGCGCGCATCGACACGGATCGATGCTCGGTCCAACGACTCGTTACGTGTCCTGCATCCTGAGACAATTTTTATCTTAACTCTGTTGCAACAACGAGAGTATTATACAGTCTCGTTATACAGAGATTCTACCTTATATATATATATATATATTCATAATTTTTGTAGACAATTTATGACGAATCTTGGCAATCGTTCCGTTTTATAATAGACGATTGTTCGCTCGGGTTCCGACTATACTTGCGCCCAATTATTTAATCCGTGTTCGTGTACGTGACCGGCCGTACTCGACGACTTTTTTCCTCCACAATGGAAAGGGGGGAAAGCGCGAGGAGGAGGAGGAGGAGTACGTGGAGAAGTTATCGCGGATGGTAGTTGGCCTTGGATTAGCGCGTGGATCGGGTGGAGATATCGAGCGAGTGGAACCCGAAGGATCGGAGAGATGATCGCGGTGTAAAAAAAAAAGAAAAGAGAAAAAAGAATGGTTTGGCCGCGAATCGAGGATCGGTTCTTCCTCCGCGAGCGGAAAAATACGAGGCGTAACGCGGGAAAGATGTAAGCGCCGCCTACAATCGCGCATGTTTTTCGATAACGAGAGAGAAGACGCGAATCGCTCGCGCGTAATCTGTATCAACGCAACGAGAGAGCGCGTGGATGTGGCGCAAATCGGTGTCCCTCCGTATCGATATGAAACGTTCCATCGAGAATTAAGTCGACGAATTTTCGAGACAATTGACAAATGAGTCATTATGTTTTACAACATAAAACGCATAGTACAGGTAGTTTGATGGAATTTTTATTTTTGGAAAGAATACGAATAAAGAGATTGACGAGACGAGATGCATGCATCAATTGTAGCAAAACTATTTTAATAGTCGGAGTTAGAGGTGACATAGCTTGTCAATAACGTATACTAATTAATCGTTGTGCTAATAGGCGACGACCTTTCGCGAGATGGAAGACAAAGATGGGGGATGGGGGACATTAGGTAAAGCCTATTGTCTGGCGAGCCGACACGTCGCGTGGATCAAAGTGATCGCAACGCAACAATCGAACGCTGGTACGCGGCTTCGACGTGGGCAGTCTCCGCACTCGGATTCATCGACAGCCACGACGCTGCGCCCTCTTCGCGATTAACGCGAATTCGTTTCATCATATTCGATCGAACGGTTCGTCGTGTTCGTCGCGTAGCATTGTTTGTGAAAAAAGATTCGAGAATCGGCGGCCTAAATGGGCGGCCGATGGGAGGGGAGGAGGGGTGACGAACACGGAAGTTCGAGAGGAAAGTTTTTCCGTTACGGTTACGAAAAACGACACCTCGAGTTCAAATTGTCCTCCGAATTCACCGCGTCAGCTCGACGAATGAAAGAAACGGATGCATGGAAACGATGTGCATGCGGCGGCGAAAGTGAGTCATCGAATTGTTGAAACGTAAGTGCACGGAGGCCATTGGCTCGTCGTTAATGACCGTCGATCTGCTCGTCAAGCACGTCCCCGTTTCGCGATAAACGCCTTTCCTCTCTCGCTATTTTTCCTCTCCCCCGAATGAATAAAAATTGATACGCAACTCCTCGACGAAAAGACGTCGGGAAGAAAAGCGATAAACACGATTGCATCGTCGTGCTTATCGTCGTACGCAGACGATACGACG
>NW_006263682.1:724160-731191 GCF_000469605.1 Apis dorsata | reverse complement strand
GGAGGGGGGGAGGAGGGGGATTAACATCGCGCCGGAATTTAAGCTGGATGAATTAATCGACGTGGCAGAAACGCGTGGGTGCCCTCGACGACCCACGTCCTGGCCCACGTGCGCGTCTTCCATCGTGGATTTTAATTCAACCGTCGTCGCTTCCAACGCTAATTACCTGACGAGTGCCCGTACGAGTTCCGACGAAATCGCAATCGTTCGATGATATCACGAACGAGGTCGTCAAACTTCCTGTCCCTACCCCTTTCCACTCCGCTCCGCAGAGATATTCGATCATCGATCGAATCGAGGGATGAACGCGGATTTCGTTTTAACGCGCACGTAAAATTGTAATCGAGAAACGGGATATGTAAACTCGTTTCGACCATTCACGAATCTATGTCGATAAGTTGTCTTCTACGAATAGTGACGTTAATACGGCGCAATGTTGCGATAAGTTCGTGAGCAACAAGTGGATCGAGCAACGTTCGTTTCTTCATTTTAGGAAAAAAATGATCGCGCTTCGGAGTCGACTCATGAAAGAGTAATACTTTTCACTACGTATATACGCCATTATTAGTTATTCGCGATTGTTGTTATTACGTTTCGAAAAAATAAATTATCGTTTAAGTAACTTTATTATACATGATATAACTTCGACTATTAAATTTTCGAGCCATCCAATTGGCTTCCATGTTAATTCCTGCGGCATAAATATAAGATTCGTTGAATAAACTTCTCGCGCCTTTCTTCTTCTTTTCACTCCCACCATCCGATCCCGAAACGCGTAGGTGACTTTGACAAAGAATCCTCTTAATCCGTTCGAATCTTATTTCTGTCCCGCGTTCTATTTTCAATCGCAAATATTGATTCGATGAGAAAACGTGCGAGCATTCGACGCGATTGCATCACGATGCGATCGTTTTAACATTGCTTATTATCCCCTTTACCAATAAACAACGAAACGTCGAATTTATAGCTCGACGTTTTCATAAAATTTATCTTTGCGAACGCGACAAATTTTTTCCTTTTTTTTCGAAGGAAAAATGATCCGTTCGAACGCGTCGCATCGAAATTTTTCGCGCGAAACTCGGGAAATTTCCCGGGCACGCGACGTGATTCCCGACTTTCCTCTCCCTCCTCTTCTTCTTCGTCTCGAGGAAAATTCGTTATCTAACTTAGGCTCGTTGTCACGAGCGACGCGGTTTTACCCATTCTCGTGGCCGACGCAATTATCGGATCTCCCTCCCCTCGTTTCGAATATTAATTTCATAATACTAATCGTGAAAATACGATAGTTGGAAAATCGGTGAGTCCGACGCGGGAGAAGGAAGAGGAAAAGTATTTTACAATTGGTGCAATTATCTTTACGAAAAAATATTTCCTATACCTTTAATAAAGCAAATAGGAGGAATTTCAAGATAAAGTTCGATTCAACGAGTCATCGAGAACGTTATCGTTCAAGAACAAATAATAAAACTAACCGGTTAAATCGCTTATATATACAAAGTTCAAACAATTTCAATGGATGTATCAAATTAAATCGTGCATTGTATCAAATTGCATTGCATCATAATTAATTCATTTATTTTATTTTCTTCTCGCACTCGCAAACCTATTGCAAAGATATTACTTTCCCACATTAAACCGACATTAGATCGAAACTGTGAGAATACGGATCGCGAACAACAATGAGGAGATTTCTCGTAATAGTGCACGATATTACACGTGCAATTATCGGTCGAAATTACGCGGGCAATTAACATTTTCATTTAGCGTGGATCTCTCGCGTTCTTGAGCCGCGAGACGATTACAATGATTCCTCGACGAGATCCCCCACAATCCGTCGTCACGAACGACGATGCTGTACGGTCAAGAAAACGTGGTGGCGCACACGTGCCGCCTCAGATCATGAATGAATAATACGTCTCAGAAAATGCGACAACGCGAGGTTACGCGTAATCTGCGGTTATTTTTAAATGAGGCGCAGACAATTATCAGCAGATCCTCGGCAGATAACGAGGCTCCCTTATCGATAACGCGAATGCTTTCCCCGTGGGCCGGCGTAAAATAATCGTCACCGAGGACAAAGGTGTCTCGAAGGAGAGAGAGATGTTCGAGAAATGGGGTTAGTCTGACGAAAGCAAGGAGATCGAATTCGTGTCGTTCGTTGTGTCGACTCGTGGCTGTTATCATCTCGGAGCGATAGTCATTGTTTCCATCACGCGTCTCTTTATCGAAGATAGATATCGATCGAACGTGTCGTGTGGCTGATCGAACAATGCCGATCGAAAAATCGGGGATAGATCTATCGTTGCAAAAGGGTATACTTTTCTTCTTCTTCTTCTTTTTCTTCTTCTTCTTCTTCTTGCACAGAGCGTTGTCCAATAACAAGTCTGACGATAAATTTCATTTTTAGAGATCAATTTGGAGCGCTATAAGAAAAAATATCTCTAGGAATTTAATAACTTTCGAACGCGTTTTACGAGCGCGAATTCGAATCGAAACGAGAGTAAACGTTTATAAGACAATTTCTTCGAGAATTTCTTGAGGATAATTTTCATTTTCTCGACCCAGTGTTCGTGAAAAATAATTGTACTCGATATTTCTACATGCTTCACAGTCCTATAAAATATATATCCCATATCCATATCCGAATTTCAGAAATATAATCAGATAAGATGATAGGAAGAAGGTGTCGAGGAAAGCTCTCCGTTCGAGAGTCGGTCGCGATCGAGGAGATGGATTAAGGGGGAATTACTCAATAAAAAAACTTAATCCATTGCTCAATTCGTTGCATAATGATAAGGCGAGTGGGCCAAAAGCCGCGAACAGAAGTCGGTGAAACTCGGTGAAACCAGGCGTCTAGCCGGCTGCTCTCGGCAACGTGAAAATAGTCGAGGCCGAAATTTCTCGGTTGACGAATAGAAAAAAAAAAAAAAAAAAGAAAGGAAAAAAAACAAAATGACAAAGCGTTTCTCACTTTCACTGGATTAAATCCAACCGAACGATTATATGCCTAATCTCTTTCTAGCACGCAACGGATTTTTTAATGGAAGGCGGTGGGAATCGAATAACGGGGTCTCGTTCGAGTTCTTTCTCGTGAAATTAAAGATACTCGTTTTCCTTTTTTCTTTTTCTTTTTCTTTTTTCTTGTACCGAAATCGCGCAGATATCGTCGGATCGTCCAAACTTGGAAAATTTTCGCCTTTCATGGACGAGTGGTAATTTTGTGCCTGCGCTAGTAGCCAAATATTATTACGGCAAAAAACAACGCGTATCGTTGTAACGGCAATTAAAATATCGTTAACGATTATCAAAGTCCATACTTTCTCCTCGCATTCTCACGTTGCACTTGACTAACAAAGACGAGCACGACTCTCGTTTTCGAGGAATATTTACGTAGACGATATATTCCTCGATATAACAATTTATTTATATCTGTTGTAAAAAATTTAAGAAGCGAGGAATATATTTTATACATTTGAATCGATTAAAATGAAAAGTTTTCTTTTTTTTTTTTTCTTTTTTCACAAAGGAAATTTCAAAATTTGACTCGAGATATTTTCTTCCATCAAATTTCTTATTTTTCCGATCTTATCGAAACATTTTATTTTTTACTCGACGACATAAATAGTAAAAAAAAGTCATTAGCAATCTTGATCATAAATTGGTTTAATTACTTTATAAATAAAATAAACTGGTAATATTAATTGCTGAACAAAATGTAAAAAAAATACTCGATAAATAATCGTATAATAATATTCAAAAAAAAAAGAGAGAGAGAGAAAAAAGAGCAAAGAAATATAAAAAGATTCTTGAAACTAGAAATATTACAAAATATCGTACACATCGTGGCAACCCGCGAAAGTATTGCCGCACAAAATGACAAGAAACGAAATTGAAATCCCTACTCCTTATACGCGGCGAATGTCGCGGTGCTGACGTAAAACGGAGCGCGTCGACGAAGCGTCAGGAAAAGTAAAGAGTTGAAGAAGAAGAAGAAGAAGAAGAAGAGGAAGAAGAAGAAGAAAAAGAAGAATAAGAAGAAAGAGAAGGAGGTACTTGTACCTCCTCTGGTTATGTAACCGAGTGATTCTCGGAGCTAGCATGCGACTGTGAGGTCAATTTGTGCTCGCATCGAGTCCTGATTCTTGCACTCCCGTGTTCTTCCAATAAAAAAAAAAAAAGAAACTATAAAAGAAAAAGAAAAAACGATTTCCACGATAGGTAATAATTAATCGCAATTACCATTTGGATATTATAGCGTGGAAGAGTATCACGATCGCGAAGAGAAAGGCGTAAGAATGAATCAAATTTGAACTCGAGGCGTGAGAATGAAAGGAAGAGGCTAGAGAAAGTCATTACCGTGAGAAGCTTAGTTATCGATAGATAGTATATGCGCGCAACATGTTACGCGTGCGTGCATTATGCGCGTCAGCGGAGTCACGTGGAGTCACTCCTCTCCGTATCCGGACAAACGGAGCGGCCGAAACAGGCGAGAGTTCGGTTTAACGATCCGTGGAACCATATCGAATCGAATTTTTCATTCGATCTCGCGCAAATAACGTTTCGCCTCGTTTCATCTCGATNCGTGCCCTCGCTATCCCGAGTCGCGCGCGCGGATTCGATCCTATTCCATTCCATCGAGGAGATACACGCCGTTCCCTATCCGTTCGATATCCGAGCGTGCGTGAACGGCGCACGGTGAACGGATTTCTCGGTTGCATCTCGAGGAGACGCGATCCTCGCCATCCCCTCGCCACCGAGTTCCATCCGTTTTCCAGCCTTCTCGGATCGGCCGATCTCAGATAAGATCGGATCCGATGATCGCGGATAATGAAATCGCGATTGTAATGCCTAGGTCAAAGCTATGGATCGACAGGGAATTGGAAAGGTGATGGAACGCGAGGAAAGATGTATTTTTTCTTCTTCTTCTTTTCCTCGCGTGTGAAAAGAAATCTCGTTTTATCGAGAGCTGACATCGATAAAATTATCTGTCTGTCGCGACAACGTGACAACGTCTCCGGTTAGGGAAGCAAAGGGTTCTAGGAGAAGGAGGGAAGAAGAGTCGAGAAGAGGAAGAGGAGAGAGAGAGAGAGAGAGGAAGCTCGACTTCCGTCAGGGTTGACTTTCCGTTCGCCCCGATTCCGCTCGATTTTCTAAATATACACGGCCGAAAGCTCGACCGTTTTCGTATCTTCTCTCTCGAGGAACGTCTCGTGTCTCTCTGCTCATCGGCCGGCCTAGGCCAGCTGACCGGTCCTCCTCGCGTGCATCGTTGCCCCTAGACCCTCGCTATACATAGGTGTGTATAAGCACATGCACGCACGCCTACTTACGCATGTGCGTATATGCTGAATATAGATACCGGTATTGAGGGCAGCTACCCTAATAATAGAAGTCGAGAAAATTTTTAGCCCTTGATGCCGGCCGGTTAAACGAGATAGAATTCGATTTGGGTCTCTCGAACGCTGTTCGCGAGTAAATAACGCAAGAGACGCGAGAAAAACGATAATGAATAAAAAGGGAAGAAGAAGAGGTATATAGCATTCGGTCTAATTGCAATTTCGACAATTATCAACTAAACCGCGTAATTTCTTATCGATGAGTCGACGCGACGACGAGTCAACGAAAGATTACTCGAAAAAAGAGAAAAAGTAATTTTCACTGCCGATCGTTAAAACCGATCGTTAAAAACGATCGACCAAATCGTTTTTTCTTTGCTCTGATCACGTGACGCACAATACGTAGTAGTACCATGTATTTCGTTCTCGATGCAGCATTAGTTGGCGCCACGGATTCTTTTTTTTCTTTTTTTTATCAAACTTACACACGATATACCCGCGAAGATAAGGTAACCTCGAAAAAAAAAAAATAAAATAAAATAAAGAAAGAAAGAAGGAAAAAAAAAACTTCGATCGTTGGTTCGTTTATTTATTTATCGTGTAGTTGGTAGACGCGCGCATTGTCACTCTCGATCATCCTTCTAATCACGATTTCAAGTATATTCGAGATATCGCCCCTGATAATACCGTCCAGTTACACGCACATACACTACTACGTCAATCTTTCATTTCGAAGATTCGTGACGTCGAGTCGCAACGAAATCGAATTCCCGAGGAATTCCCGATAGAGATACTTTCTTACACTCTTCCGCCCGTGCTCGTAGTCGCGTCCCCGAAACGTTTATTCCGATTCGTGAGCGATATCAGGCCGAGCGATAAGATACACACGCATTGAAAATAAGATAACGCGTTCCTCACCGTACTATGCACGGTCATCGACGCTTACGTGGATCCGAGGAATCGCGGCGTCACCGTAAAACGTCACGTCACCACGAAAACGGATCCCTCCTAGGTTTATTCGGAGTGGAGAAAGAGGAGAAGAAGAGTGGAGAGGAGGAGGAAGAAGAGGAGGAGGAGCGCGCGCGAGGACAACATCGCTATGATAAATATGGAACACAGGACGCGCGATGGCCTTTACGCATGTACGAAAAATAGTTGGACGAATTTCAAAAACGGATCAATAGCTCTTCTGTTTCCGCTCCAATGGTAAATGTCTCGCGAGTCTCGTTACGAGCGACATTTTTTCCCTCTCTTTTCTTCTCTCTTTCTTTCCTTCCTTATTTCTTTCTTTCTTTCTTTCCCTCTTTTTTTTTAAAGTTAATTGTAAGGCGATCGCACGACCATTTAATTGGGATACGAGCCTCGCGCGCTTCGGCCAAGAGGCCTCGTCGTCTATTCATAGTCGTACTAGAACTAGATTCGAAGGTGTCGCGACTTTGATCCGAAGCCTCGTTCCGCGCGCGCTTAAACGCGTGACTATTATTCCCATCGTGAGATCTTCATAGAGAAAGAGAGAGAGAGAGAGAGTAAGCTAATGAATTGTTGACGCGTGCGTTGGAAAAATATTTACGTTACGAGTAGAAGGAACGAGTTGTTCGAGACCGCGATAATACAGCGACGGATATAGAGAACAGAGGCGGCCCTTTTCCGTTTAATCGAGAACGGAGAAGGAGCTGTAATTCGCTTTCTCGTCCT
>NW_006263682.1:718118-724134 GCF_000469605.1 Apis dorsata | reverse complement strand
TCGTCCCGGGAAGGCACAAAAGCGGTTCAGTTCCGGCTGCCGGTGAACGCGGTTTTCGAGGGCTCGCGTACGGACGAGGAACCAAAGTGGGTCGTGGTTCAGAGATTATTCGACGATACGTACGACCCAGTTGATCGAATCTCTTCGAGGCCCTCTCCCTTCACACCGATGATACACGAGCTTATTATTACAGAGAGGAAGAGGAAAGACTGAGGAAAGATTGCTTGGTCGACGAACGACGTAGTAGTAAGGGAAAAAGGGAGAAAAGGAGACAGAGAGATCTGAAAATCGAGAAGATGGGGAGGAGGGGGAATATCGACGAATACACGCGCATATAAGGTCGAAGGCGTGCAAGGTTTAGAAGATTTAGAAAGAGGGACGAGCGAGCGTCGGGAAGAAGCCGCGGCGAGATCTAACGAAAAGCCGAGTGTTCCCGTGGGTCGAGGAGGAATCCGAGTTTGCTTGGCTGGCACGCTAAATTTACCGACGAACACCTAGAGGTATTTCGGCCGATCGAGGGATGCCATTCAAGTATTTTCAATTAGAACGTTTCGCCGAAGGGGCGAGAAGCCGTGTTCAGTGGGAGGCGGCGAAACGTGAAGCCATCCGTGCCACGGAAATAAAACGCGGGCCTTGATCGCGTTCCCTTACGAGGAATTGATGAAAATTAAAAGAAACCCACGCGGGGTTACGATAACGATTGGAAAGAAGAAAGGAAGAAGCGAGGGAGGAGGGGGGTCTCCGTGGAGAGCGGGGGCGTAGGATGAGCGCAGGAGCGCGGTCGAACGCGTAACGCGAATTTCCATAATTTCCAATTAGTAATCGGTAGTCGGTAGCTGCGCCTATATTGCCTTCACCTCATCACCGCCGCTGCCAACTCTCCGCCAGAACTATTCGCTTCGATACGCAGCGCGCATTAACGCGCCGCGTTTACAAGCGCACACGCGTCACGTAGGCATGCACCAACACGTAGACGAGCCGTTCGTGCGTGTGGGTGAACGACGGCAGGCCGTGCCTGACCAGTGTGCCACTTTCACTACCTCGTATTTGGGTCATCGCATCCACTTTAACGGCTCCTCACCTCCCTCTCGGCCGTTCTCCTCTCGAGAGGGTTGGAAAGGGGCGCGGTATATGCTGTTGTTGTCGCTCTTGCGTGCTCTCTCTCTCTCTCTCGATTTCTAGCTTTTCGGCTACGACTTGTTCTTCGTTAACCTTTAATCGATTGAGCGTCATTTCCGGTTGGTATTTCTTCGTGCAACGATTCCTCGCTCGAACGATATATCCCCACGATAAACAGCGATACTCGACATCATGCGTTTCCCATGCATCGACAGCTATCGCCGCGAACGGATCAAACCGCTCGGATAATATCACCGAACTCGCGATCAACCGTTCGGATCGCGATACGGATGGTCTCTCTCTCTCTCTCTCTCTCTCTCTCTCATACCGAATAAACCTGTTAAAAAAAAAGAGAGAGAGAGAGAACGTTTAATCGGTAAGCTAGAGAAGAGAAAAGGAGGGGAGAAGCGACGATAGATGTTTAATTTGTAGTCGATACGCGAGGCTCGCAAGAGGCTCGCAAGAAACGGCTCGTGCCGCGTACCTTTTACGAATTCGTGAGGCTGGCCTCTCCAAGATGGTGTGGCTAGTTTAAAGAGAGACACGCGGAGAGGCAGCGGACACACACGGCTCGAGTCGGTGGTGCAGGCGCAGATTGTGGTTCTCCCATTTACCCAGTTCCCCTCGCGCTCGCGCGCGCGTACACGAGTTATGTAACCAAGTGAAAGTGGCACAAGCACCGAGCGCACACCGAGAGGACCGACATCGACTTGGACTCGCGCGAGCAACCACCATCCACCATCCGCTACGAGCCCACCTCCGGCACCCATCCACGACCAGATACGATCCTGTTCCACGGCTCGCCCGATAATCCTTGCCTCGCTTCCCTAAAGAGTACGAGACCTCGCGCCGAGGAATAAATCTTCTCCATCTCTGCCGCGCACCGCCTTCTCTTTTTCTTCTCGCTCTCGTCTACGCTCTCCTCTCTACGGATCTCTCCTCCTTTGTACTCGTCCAATATTTATTTTTCCAACCGCAACGCTCCACTGCATCTTCCTTTCTTCTTCTTCGTGGCCAAATTTGAAAATTCTGAAATTTCTAGGATTACTCGAAGGAGGAGAATAGAGATCGTTTACGTTTATTACGAAGGATGAAATTTTTAACGATCTTAAGTTATAAAAGACCACGAGAAAGTATCGATCGTTATTATCGCCCACATGTACGAATCCCGATATAGTTGGAATCGTTTACTTCTTTGTAAAAACTGTCCATTATTTTTTCGTTATCTCTCTTCTCGATAATCCTCTCAAAGGCCTCCTAAACGTTTCTGCGTCATCGATAAAAATGACGTCGAATCGCGACCACGATTCGTACCTCTCCTCCCTCGATCATCGTCTTTTCCTCGCCTCGAACATTTCGTCTGCTCTCTATCTTCGAGGAGAAATTACAGAAGAAAAGAAAAAATTATCGTTAAAAAGAAGCGCGCATAGACGAAACGCATCTTCGCATTCCTCGCCAAAGGTGGAAAAAGCGCGCGCGCGTAGTTGACTTCCAATGTAAACAGACAGTGGCGTAATATGTTTCTCTGCCGGTCTGACTCGATCGGTCATCGAGATAGACGCGTAGAGTTACCAGCTACCGCTTCGACTCTCGAGAGCGAAAGGAATTCGCTGTTTTGTCGCGAGAACGTAAGAAAAAGGGAAAGGGCGATCACGCGATTAGATATGCATTACGATCGGCCACCGCTTAACCGGCCACCGCTTCGCCATCTCGCTGCTTCCCCGAGAAATATATTCCTCGAATCGAGATCGTGACAACTCTCCGTAACGGCGAAAAATGATTACTAAGTACTTTGGAATGTTCGATCGAACGTGCGTGTTCACAATTTTCCGCGATAAATGTCGATACGTTATAACTTCGACGTTTATTATCTATCAATAAGATGGTTATCTTTGAAAGAGTAGGGAAATATGATTTAGAAGTAAGGACGTTTAACGTAATTGGATACAGGCAACCGTGGAATCGGTTACGATACGCGCATACGTTCGAAGCTGCGTGATCGAATTTTTTTTTTTTTTTTTTTTTTGTAACATCTAAAATTTGGATCGTTTATGCTCTTTTTTCTTTTCGACGATAAAACGTAAAAGTTACGTTTAGCGGAATTTTCAAACGTTGAAAATCGATCGATCGTTGATTTCGCGAGAATGAAATAGTTAAAAATAATTCTTCCTTTTTTCGAACCAATTGTCAAGACGCGATAAACACACCCTGTTTACTCTGGAGCCTCGTTGTGGTAAGCGGCGCCGTGTCTCGACACCACGGCCTATGAACTCCGTTTCAACCGGTTATATAACGGCTTAATTACTCTGCCCCATTTTCACGAGGCATTGTCTCGATGGGGCACTTACTTTCGAACCTCGCGCCTCGAACGAATCGTGCAGCGGCTTAGAAGCTTAGAGGAGACTGCGGCTCTCTACAACCACGACTAACCGCAGTCGAGAGGCTTCTTGCGCAAGGGGCCTCTCGCTCTTTTTCTTTTTTCTTCTTTTTCTTTCGTTTCCTTTCTTTCCTTTCTTTTCTTTTTTTTTTTCTTTATCTTTTTGCCCGAACTCTTTGCCCGGAAGTAACTCTGCCAGCTCCGTTTCCATTCCGGATTCGATTCGAATCCCTCGTTCGTTTACCAATCCTCTTCGATTCGAATCGATCCCTCGAGTATCGAAAGAAGATGGTTACGAAAAGGAAAATATATTTACAAACAGGGTATCGAAATTGGGGAACCCCGAGATATCGTAGAATTCGTTTTCGTTACATCACATTGTGTTGTTGTTGCGTCCAATCCAATTTCCTTAACGAGACACCCCGCCTTTTCTTTTTTTTCCTGCTCCATTTTCGTGAATATAGAGAAACCAACGCATGACCCAACTGTTTTCACGCATCTCGATGAATCATGACCTCGTACAATCGCTTTCCTTTCCGTGGAATTAAAAATAAACCGTATCAAGAGTCGGTGAACGACCATCGGCGAGGAGAGGAAAGAAAGGACGAGATTCCCCGATGACCTCGTTTCTCGCGAACTCGCGCCCCGTTCTGACACATACACGTACACGCACGCACGCACAGAAAGAGAGAGAGAGAGAGAGAAGCAACTCGCGCAGGATGCCGTCGCGGTTTTGCGCGAATATAATTAAGCTCATTCGTCATATCCTCCGCCCATAGGGATCTGGTGGTGCAGCGAGAGACTCTGAGAAATCTGTGCTCGTCCAGGCCGCGTGGGCGATCGACACATTTGAGTCATCCACGGAATTATTGGACGAAGGGAATTCTCCGCTCATGGGAAGTTTCCTACCGCAACATCCTTTCCGTCTCGTCGTCACTTCCTTCCGACCCAGCGTGGCGAACGTTTCGCGTAAAGCGATGGTCACGCTACGAATAACCGCGAACCGGTACCAAAGAAAACAGGTAGTCGTAAGAGCTGCTAACCTCCTTTTTCTCTCTCTCTCTCTCTCTCTTTCTCTCTCTGTTCTTTTGCCACGTCATTGGCGCATTATCGTTAAAATCGGGCTGCCAGGTTTTAACGAGTCGGATTAATAAATCCGGTCGGTGAGAATGTTTTCTACGGCAATTAGAATTTTTTAATCCGCGTTTTAAGCCGCGTTTCGAAAGAGTGTAACTCGTGTAACTCGGTGGTCGAGCGTAAAGTAAGCTTGGGGAATAATTCATCGTTTCGCTGCACGGATCCCGATCGCCTTCTATCCTTGGCGCAAGGACGATGATCCCGCCGCGTANGATCCATCGCTCGCGATCGATACAATTCGACGAATCTCCTCGAGAAACGTTGGCGAGAAACGATCGCGGGCCTGAGATAGATGTATCCGTGCGGCGATAATTACAGTCCACGGGGATAACGTTTAATTGAGCGGAGTCGGGCGTAATTAGCGTGAATATTGGCCAGGATCGGCGCGGTACGGGAAACGAGAGACGCGCGTGTACGCGCGCGCTTACACGGATCGGCAATAAACGGTAATTGCCAGCCTGTTGCTCAATCCGGCGTGCCGCTACTAGATTTTACCCCGCGCCGCGCCCTATTCGCGTATCGGCCTGTTGATGTTTTCGTCTTCGAGTATCGCCACGAAAATTTCGACTTCGTCTCGCCCCTTGTTGAAAACGTTGCACGCGTTCGAATCGCGACCCGAAATGAAATCGATCGTTGTGCGGCGTTGCTCTCTTCCGCCACGGATATTTCGATATTTCGAACCCCAATTAATTTATCCGCCTGAAATCGGGAAACGGCGATTCGTTCTCGTTAAAACCGTCTCGAATAAACCGATCTTGCGTGTCTCGATTTCGAGATATATTATATAATCCGGTGGTGGAGCGGATTTTAACATTTTTCTCAGCTATTCTCGGAAGGTCGCCAAGCTTCTTTTAGATACAAAATTATGCACATGCATAAACCGGGAACGAAGACGGTCGAAGACGATCCTCGGAGGAGGACGTAACTTCTTCCTCCAGAAGAAGACCCGTTACGACGCGCGAAACCAGTACGTGGTGTCTTCGAATAGGAGGCGACGAGCATACCGAAAGCGAAAATCGATTTATTCGACAATAAGGAGAGGACGAGAGAGCGGGGCCGATGGACGATGACTAAGCGGCGAGCGTGTACCTCTCGGCTCGGTTGCTGTTGCCCGATTTCGAGAGAAGGAAAGAGAGAGAGAGAGAGAGAGGGAGGGAGGGAGAGAGCAAAGAGGCTAGGGAAGGCAAGGCAAGGCAAGGCAAGGCAAGGCAAGGCAAGGCGAAGCAAGGCGAAGCAAGGCAAGCGAGCAGAGAGCCGAGCGATCCTACTAAAGTAGGCTGTTATTTAACGATTTTAGTGAAACGTTCGCGGCATTATACAATCGGCCTAGATCCCGAGTCACGGAGCGTCACGGATCGTGAACGCTGCCAACCCAGTCACAGT
>NW_006263682.1:709999-718107 GCF_000469605.1 Apis dorsata | reverse complement strand
CACCGCAGAGAAAGAGAGAGAGACAGAGAGAGAGAGAGAGAGAGAGGAGACGCTTCGCTTCGTTTCGCTCCTCGAAAACGAGGATCCCGAGGTGGGTTGACACACGGTTGACACGTGCACGTATCCTCGTCCATCCTCGAGAAAGGGCTCGTTTTCACCTCGAGATCCAGCTTTATTAAAATCCAACACGCCGCCTCTGTCGTCCCCACGCTTATTCCACCTAGTCTTCTAGAAACGAACGTCTCTCCACCAGATGCTTCCGACTGATTTCGATTATCTCGGCTACGATCGTGGAATAAGTATAATTAGAGAAAATGGTAGTTTAGATATTCCGTGTTATTAAGAGGAAATGATATGAGAATGAAAAGATAATACGGCCAGATAAGTTGCACGATCGAAAATCAGCGAGAGAGAGAGAGAGAGAGAGGGAATTTCAGATCTATCCCGCTTCTTTTCCACCGAACCAACGGTTTTCGACGTGCGTCAGCAACCGGCGTTTTTTTTTTTTTCCTTTTTTTCCTTTCCACGCTGGTACACAGCGTTACTTCACTCGCTAATTTGTTTCGCGGGCCCCGAATCCCTGAAATAAACGTTGTTGCCAAAGATCTCGGGTGTGCACCGAATCGTGCCCGCCGTATAAACACTCCGCCGCGATTCCACCATCGTCGATCGATAATTTTCACGCGATTAATCCTTCTAACTTTTGAATACTGCGTACTCCGTTGGAAAGTTATTCGAGACCAGTGGCGAGAAAAATGTGACAGGGTAGGATGGTGGCGGGGGTAGGACGAAGGTAGAGAAGGTATTTTTGGAAAGTGAAATAATCCGCATTTCGCGCGCCACCGACTTTACTCGTGCATCATCGCAAATTATACCTCAAAGGTCGCGCGCATCTCTAATTATTATCCACCTTGAGATCCTCGAGACGAAAACTTTTTCGAAAAAAAAGAAAGAAAAAGATACTCCCCTTCTCAGAATACGAATGTGGATCACAGAAATCGAAAATAAATCGAATCGATTTTCGATCTTTCCCTCCGAAAATTCTCCAGCGCGTATCCTTTTTTCGAGCGAGGCCTGGGTTCGAGCAAAAGAGCCGACCCACTTACCCCGAATTTTCCTCGCACCTCCCACGACAGCGCATAGATGCGCGATTACGCAACGCGAAGAGAGGAGGATTACGACGAACGACAAGGAAAAAGCAAGCGCGAGATACACGCTCGAGACGCGAAACGCAGAGGCACGATCGCATTTTATTTGCACTCNCCCGCTGACACACTTAGGCGGCTCGCTCCGGGAAGCGTGGCTCGCTCAGGGGAAAGTGACGATGATCGGCCACGGCGAGTCCAACGGCTCGTAACCGCGTTACGCGCACGATGATGCGCCACCGGCATACCATTACGTCCGAGATCACGTTCCACTCGCACGCGTTTCGCTATTTGTCAAATCCAAATAGAACGTGGCAACGAGACGACGCACGTCACATCGAATTTATTGGGAAACGAATTTTTCCCAAATAATGTTTGCGATGGATTCGAGGAAAAGGGCGCACTCTCTCGCCGTGAGCATTCAATTTTCGATCGTTTCCTTCCACGATTCATTTTCTCGATCGAAATGGAAAGTGGAGGGAAAATACTTCGACATAGAGAAGAGAATGCGTGTCAGTGGGTCTGTCAAGTTACGTCACACGTAGGAGAAGATTCGCTTCCTTCGAGGAGGTTGTTCGGGTTGATGAGAAGAAAGAAGCGTGCAATTATTCCCATGCGCCACCATGGGGATTACCTCACCGAGAATCGAGACAATGAGCCGACTCGGTCGGCCGAGCTTTTGCTTTTGCTTTGGGAAGGACGGAAGCCTAAAAATAGTGGCGTGGCTGCGGATCATACCTAATGAGCCAGCCACAATTAGCGAGTCGGATGCTACCCGCTTACGTGCGAGGAGAGTTTCACTTTCCTTCTCACTTGCCTCGACACTTCCGCCGCTTATTTTCGTATTATACCTCGCGCGTCGGTTACGTACGTAGGCATCCGCGACGCACACACGCGCGCACGAGCGTCGTCCGGAGAAAGTTCCAAATTTCGAGGGCCACGAACGAAAAGGGGCCTTTCGGTGGCCGTGGAGAGAAAAGGGAGAGCTTCGGAGCGTGCACACGTGTCCGAAGGCGGGGAAAGGGCTCGGGAAGAACTGTCGCCGCGATGTGTATACATCGCGACCGACGCTTTACGTGGGATCGTTGGGCGGGAGAGCAACAGGTGGTCCCTGAAAACGTAGCCACCACGCCGCAGGAACTCGCCGCGATAGAAATATATGTACCGAGTGGAAGGGAGATACGCGCGAGGAGATCCCTTCGTTCGAGGTCGAGGGAAAATTAATCTCCTCCTCGAGATATCGCGTGGTTTATGGATGGAGGAAGCATTACAGTCAAGATTCGTTTGTGTGAATTTTACGAGGATAGGCGGCAAGCTCGGATAATGGGAGCCGAGCCAATGGGAACGTGGTATAAACGAAATTTGTTAATTTCTTTTTTCTCAATTGTATTAGTAATTCTATAAACGTTTCTGCCGTTTCGAGGAGTTTTACATGTATGGCACAGATTCGTATAATAACAATAATAATAATAATAATAATAATAATAATAATAAGTTTTCCCTTTCTAAATTTATATAGAACGAGGAGTTAGAATTTTGAAATAAAAAAAAAAAATTGGTGTACGATTTATTTATCGAGTTATAACTCATTTAATTTAAATTCGAACTCGACTCGTTAAGAATCTTTTAAAAATGTTTCACTGATACCATTTCTCTCTCTCTTTTTTTTTTTTTTTTTTTAATTAAACATCCTTACGATAATTATCGAATGATTTTGCGCGATAACGTACGTACGAATTACGTTGAAAGTTATACACCTATGAGAGATTACGTAACGTGGCACGAATTACAATGAAGCGGGACTCAGAAGCGAGAAACGTCGGGTATACGATTATAAATTTCACGGAACGATGGAATGCGCGTCTGGTGAAGATGATCGAGCTTCTCAACGATCATTCTTCTCCGATTCGTTAGAATAATTATGATTTATCGCTGGCTACGACCGGTTCGCGAAGGGCGGGGAAGAGAGGGGGGGGCGGAAGAATTAGACTGCAACTCCACGATCCGTGTTTAAAAGTGCGTGGCCGTTCGAGGCCGTGGATCGCTCGCCACGCGAGGCGAACTCTTTCAAAAAACGAAAGTCCCGCCTCTTCCCGTATTCCAACCTCGTGTCGCACCAACGTCGACAGAGTTTCACCCAACGTTCGCTACGTATGCACGCGTCTAACATCAACGAGGAATCGAAAAGTCGCATCGCGAAGGAAGGAGGGAGAAAGAGAGAGAGAGAGAGAGAAAAAAGAGGAAACTTCGAAAATTAGAATGAATTATCGCCGAGCCGAGAATCGAACCGTTTCTCTCCGAATTCTCTCCAAACCAGGATATCGAGACTTGGATCCAACTTGGATAAATCGAAATTGGAAGAAACGAGAGAGAAAAAGAGAGAGAGAGAGAGAGAGATTCGAGGTTGAAAATAATTTGCGGACGATTCGAGGCGAAAGGGAGAGATAATGGAGGAGGAGGAGGAGAAGTGGAAATCCCCCTCGCTGTTATCGAAATACATTCCGGGTAAGACTGGCGCGTGAGACGAGCGTCGACGCTAGACGAGTCGATCAACCTCCTCGATGGTCGCGGAGCGTGGCGTCGAACGCTGAAAAAGTGAAACTCGGCTCGCTGCGCGTGTAACCTAGAAACGTGCAAGCGGTGCTCAACTGTGCGGGCGCCCGTACCCATCGTACGATTAACATCGCCAATTAATAACCGGTCCGGATTATCTCGAGGAAAAAAAAACGCGTAAAACCGTGGCGCGTTTTTCCCATGAGATTTCGTTTTCCTTCGACCGGCGAAACGTCCGACCACCGCCGGGGCTATTCCCCTACGCCCTATTTCACCTTTGCTCGCCGCTCTTCCCCTTCCGAACCGGGTCGAAGGGGATGTGCCAATTAACGCTATACACGTTTATTTTTAAACGTTAGCGTTTAATTTGTTAAAACGAATACGACGAAAATATAAATAGATTCATCGTAGATGGATAATATATCGAGATGGTATTTGTATCTATATATACTTTTGATGAGTATTATTAATGTTATTCAACGTGGATCAAGGAACGTGGAGAAGAGGAAACGAATGGAAGGGAAAAAAAGAAAAAGAAAAGGAAAGAGCGGTAGAAAAAGAAAGGCAAATGTCACCCGGTTATCTGGTCGGATCTAAGGAGATAACGGTGACTCTTGGTCGAAAGAAGGGAGAGAGAGAGAGAGAGAATAGGAGGAAACCAGTTGAGAACCCGGTTCCAAGCTCGGCTCTAGCTAAGCGAGCATAATGCACGAGGTACGTACGATACTTGGTCGGGATAGGACAGGACAGGACAAGGCAGGATAGAGTACTTAGTGAAAGTAGCAGCGAGTAGCAGCGAGCTCGGGCCGACTCGAGCGCCAAGGATCAAGGCCGGCCGCTTAGACGACGACAACCACGATGACGAGGAGCGCGGAACGCAGAATGGAAAAGACGCGTTTCGCGTTTTTCTCGGCTCTATTTTCCTCGAAAAACATGCGAGGACGTTTTTTCCTCCATCCCCGTTTTTCCCTCTCTCTCTCTCTCTCTCTCTCTGCCTTCTCCTTTCGTCCAAAAGAATCCGATCGACTCCTTCGTTCGATCCGCCACAGTTCCACCTCTATCCGCAAATGAGCGGGAAAAGAGAGGAAAGCAAGAAAACCGCGGCGAAAACGCACTTGCCGCCGAGTCACAACGAGTTTGTTGGATGTCATTCTACCAGCCAGTACTCGGTTAATCTCCTCCGCTGCACACCTTTCTCTCTGTTCCTGGCTAGTTTGGACGAAGCTGGACCGTTACACGGTGTCGCAACAGCGCTGGCCGAGTTCTTTACCACCGATTTTTCGTGGCGAACGAAGAGAAAAGAGAAAAGAAAATAACAACAACAAATCGTTGCAGCAAAGGAGTAAACCGATTGGATGGACGCGAAAGTTGGCATTGGATACTGCGACGATACTACAACGATTCGCATGGTAAATCCCCCGATCTCTATACGTTGATCGATGATAACGCCGCATAATTATTCGATGCATCTGACATTGATATTGTTTACTCCCCTGCAACGAATGCTAACCTAATTCGTAACTTCTTTTCGCTCATAAATAAACCTCGCCCTATTGAAGCACCGGTTGCGACACAGCTAACACAACGTTATAACTACGTAGTCCGAACCGTGTCGAGAATCTCCATGGTGGGAAGAAATATATCGTTCTCGAATGGAACGAGGATCGAACCTTTTTCCAACGATACGAAATTCCAAGGAATGACCAAGGAAACGCGTAAAAGGACGCGTTCGAAGTTGGACGCGTTTATTACGTCGTACGTTTGTTGATGAAAAAAGAAAAAGATGAGATTTTTACTTTCGTGCCACGATCTAACGCGAGGCCTTCTTCTCGCCTCCGTTCCACACCTAATGCCGCCTACATCGTGCTCCTTCGCACGTATCTGGTACACGTATGTACGAGCTACGAGGCGGTCATTCGGCGTGAGAATTTACCACACGATTGTGCGTACCACGCCTCGATTTCCTACGCATTTTTCCCTTTCCACCGATGACAAAGACCGGCCGCGATTTAAGCGATATCAACGCCTTTTCGCGTCCTCGTTAGCAAACCGAACGTATCCGGAAAAGTCGCGAGACTTTGCAACTTCTTAAATCTCGAATCCTCGCTTTGATACGGAGCTTGGAAGATTTGCTTGGAAAGAGAATCGATTTGGCCGGTTTCTCGCCTCGTCGAAAACGAGATCGTGAAGCAAAATCGGCTCGAAACGGCGATGCGCAGACGAGCAAGCAAGGTGATATATCTGCAATTCAGAGGCGGCCCGATTATTCGCGATGCCGCATTCACGTCCGAATCGCGCGATTCGAGAAACGCCTAGGACAAGCTCGGTTCAAGAAATTTTCACGAAACACGATACATCCATATATATATCGATGCTTATCGTCTAGACGCGGTACACGAGCGGTGATTTCAAAGTATTATTCCGTTCAACTCGAAACGAAGGAAACTCGAAGCAGAGATTATTTCCTTCTTTCCTTCCACTTCGTGAATCTTCTCGAAGCGAAACGGAAGAGAAACGGAAGAGGAGGACGTAACCTTTGCATAACAAATCTTTGCAAATCTTTTTTTTTTTTTCCCTCTCTCCTTTCTTTCTTTCTTCACTCGTCGAAACCTTTTCCGAAAGATCTCTCGCTTTTTTCCCCGCATCCGAGATACTTCTCTTCTCGAATATAAAAACGACTTCTCGACACCGTGTGCCAATTTTTACCAACAAACGAAGAATCCCGTTACAGAATCCATCTACACGCAAAATAAAGTAGAAAACGAAGTTATAAATCATTCGTTAAAAGAAAGTTTCCAATGTCGATACCTAATCTCGACTCTTGTAACTCGACAACTCTTTTCGAATTCATTCGTCGAATATTCGTGTGAATGGAGCGGCATCCCTCGATCGAGATCTTTGAACAGTCTTCGAAGGATGCTCCGTTCGGAGAGCGCAACCTCTCCGCGTAACCGCGTTGCCCGCTACGTAACTGTTGCGTCGTTACGCAATCGAATTTACTCCGTGACACACGCAACGCTTGCATCCGTGTGCACGCGCGTGCGTGCGTGCGTGCGTGCGTGCGTTTACGTTGGAACGGTAACGGCTCGCGCCAAAGGTCACGATCAAGCGCGCTTTTTCTCTCCCTCGAGTCGCCAAGGACGACGCGTGTCGGCATCTTGTAGGAGGAAAGATCGCACGCGAAAAAAGATTCGATCCGGAGCGAAGAGGTTTCGGATGTCGGAACTCGCTTTGAATCGGGCTACTACATCGACAACTATTTAATTCAGTCGAACTTTTATAAACGGGTGTAATAAGGGCGAGAGTACTTCTATTATAGTTAGATAAAAATTATTAAAAAGGTATTAAGAAATATTCTTATCTTCTTTGTTTATTGAATTAAAAAATGGATAGTTTTGGAATTTTAGAAAATTTTAGGAGATCTACAGGAGGATGTGAAAAATCTGAGCTAATTGTAAGAAATGAATAAAAAGTTCAGAGACTCAGGAAAAGTGAGCTCGTTTCCGGAATTGGTAACAGGAAGAGCTGAAAGTCGTTCGTCCGTACTCGGAAATGTAAGAACGTGCGCGGACGATATAAACGTCAAATTCCTTGACATATTTGGAAATAATAAACCGAAATTGACGATACAACGCGAGAAAATTTAAATAATAAAACGTATCTCCGATATACATTTATATTTCAATTATATTATAATCCAAACAACCTCTATCATTACAAATCCATATTTCCACAATTATCTATCGAGTTATTCGAAAATTAAACACTGAAAAGACATTCGTCCATTGTATTGATATAACACCGGCGAGATTCAATCTCAAAAAATAATCTCCACCGCGATATTTCTATTGTACAAGAGGAGAGAGGAGAGGCAGAAACTTGGTTTTATCCGTGCCAAGTAAAAACGAAAGCGCGAGGATGAGCGATGGATCCGCTGGTTGGCCGGCGAAAGGATTTCGTGGCCGCGATCGGTGGCGTGACGTAAACGCGGCAACATCGGCCGGCCTGGCGCCGATAAAAGCGATCTCCCCGGGAAACGAAACGAGGGAGAGATATTCGCGATCCGAGCGCAACCGCCACGTAACATTTCGCCGCTCGTACGTGGGTTGGGTTAGGCCTAACAGCTGTTTCGCGAAACCCTGACCTTGGCTCGCTCGCGCCGCTCCGCATGTATGTACGGCCTACGCCAAACAGACAGGCCGGTCAGCCACGGCTAATCAGCCAGCCAGCCAGCAAGCCAGTCAACTAGTCAGTCAGTCAGTCAGTCAGTCAGTCAGTCAGCCAGCCAGTTAGTCAGTCAGTCGGGCGAGCAAACGGATTTTCGCAATCGGCGTTACTGACCTACGGGCTCACGGTTGCGTCCTACGAAACAAAGCCCCTAACGAAACTGTTAGCCGTGGAACACGAGTG
>NW_006263682.1:705009-709988 GCF_000469605.1 Apis dorsata | reverse complement strand
TCAGAGCGTTTCTTTGAATCGGTGTTGCGACACGAGCGGGGAGCCGTTCGAAGGATCGGCTCGTGTTTTGCCAACAATTAAATTCGCTCCCTCCTCCTTTGACACACCGCGAAAATATCGTCGGGGATATAAATCGTACGTACATTTCTCCGTATGAATTAAATAATAAAGTTGTTTTTTCTTTTTTTATTTTTTTTCTCCTCTCCCGTGGAATAAATTGGGAAATTTTTGGCGTATTTTTACGCCACGAGGATGATGATATTGAAAAGCGAAGACACGAGCAGCACCCGTTTCGAATCGGGAAGCGCGAATCCGTTCCGTTCTCGTTAGGTTCGCGGAACCACGCGGGATATATTTAGCTTTTAGGAGAACAGAGAGAGAGAGAGAAAGAGAGAAACAGGCAGTCCAACTCTTCGCAACTTTGTTTCCTCTTTTTCGCACGAGCGGTAAACGCTCACGGTCGTATTATCGTAGGTCGGGAAACTGTGAAACTAAAAATAGAGCTGCCGCCTTCCGAGGAGGAGAGATCCCGCTCGATTCTGTCCGAGAGGCGACTACAGAGGGATATGTCGCGATATCGTGATCGAAGATGATTCAATTATCGCGGCGGAGATCGTTTCAGGGTTAACGACTAGACTTTCCGTCGTTATTATCGCGTACGCGTCCAATACTCGCGGATACTCTAGATAACTTCTCCTTTCTATATTTCTATTATTTAAAATTCTAGATCTCCTCGATATCGTAAACGCGATAATATTGTATTTATACGAGCAACAGTTGCGATTAGATCGTTAAAGATTCGCGTAGCGGCGATTAACGCGGTTAAATTGTCGACCGAGTCGCGAATCGAAACGCGAGTCGAAACGTCGTCGAGAGGAAAAATGAATCGAGAGAACGTACGTACGTACGTGTGCGCGCATCGCGTGTGAGAATGGATTCAGACGACGGAAACGACGAGTCCACGCATGCGCGGAAACAACGCGAAGAAACGCGTGACTCGGAGAACGAAGAGCGAAAGAAGAAGAAAATCTTTCCAAATATTTCTCGTCGGTCCTTATTTTGTTCTCGTCCGTTGTTCGACGGGTGTCATCGAGCGCACGCGAGATCGAAGCGAAAATATCTAGAAGCGGTTCTGGTATCTAACGGCGACGCGATTCGTCCACGATTCGTCGACCAAACGTAACGTTTATACCTGTCCCATCCCCGTGCACGAGCAAAAACGGGCGCGCGTGCAGGTACACGAATGTTTACCGACACACGGCCGCGTTTATTTATGCGCCCAAGCGGATTTGGCCGGCCGCCAAAATCGCGATCGATGTACGAAAACTAGACGGCTGCCAGGCATTTTCTACCACCGATTAGAAGGGACCACTCTCTGCCCTGTTATTGCGGCGAACGAACGGGACGCGGCCACCTTTCTCGGTTTCCTGGAAACCGAGCAGGGGGAGGGGAGCCGGAGGTCGGACCTTTTCAGGAGGACGATTTCGATGCGCGGCTTGGAACCGAGATCGGGCCGTCGACCTTACCTACGCGCCTCGAAACGGACCACCGACCCGTGCGCACTCCTTCCTAACGCCGTTCCGAACAAAGGATCCGAGTGGAAACGGGGCACGAAAGTTTGCCAAGATCCCCGCGCAACCTCGTTAAACTCTCGACACGCGACGTCCGTCATTTTGCCATTTTAGATGGATTCTAAATAAGACGAGGGAGAGAAAAAAGGAATCACCGCTTCTTTACGATTAAAACTCGAAACAATCGAGTATTTCAGATATATTTCAATGTATTTCTTTCAGAATTATGTTAACGATTAAAATTCGTAACAATATTTCAGATATATTTCAATGTTTCAGAATTATGTTAAACTCTCGACACGCGTCCGTCATTTTAGATGGATTCTAAATAAGACGAGGGAGGGAAAAAAGGAATCACCGCTTCTTTACGATTAAAACTCGAAACAATCGAGTATTTTAGATATATTTCAATGTATTTCTTTCAGAATTATGTTAAACTCTCGACGGCATTTTTTAGATGAATTCTAAATAAGAAGAGAGAAGAGGGGAAGGAATCACCGCTTCTTTACGATTAAAACTCGAAACAATCGAGTATTTTAGATATATTTTAATGTTTCAGAATTATGTTAAACTCTTGACGTCATTTTTTAGATGAATTCTAAATAAGAAAAGAGAAGAGGGGGAGGAACCACCGCTTCTTTACGATTAAAACTCGAAACAACCGAGTATTTCAGATATATTCTAATGTATTCCTTTCAGGATTATGTTAAACTCTCGACGTCATTTGCCATTTTAGATGGATTCTAAATAAGACGAGAGAGGGAAAAAAGGAATCATCGCTTCTTTGTGATTAAAACTCGAAACAATCGAGTATTTCAGATATATTTCAATGTTTCAGAATTATGTTAAACTCTCGACACGCGACGTCATTTTAGATGGATTCTATATAAGAAGAAGGAAGACGAGAAGGAACCACCGCTTCTTTACGATTAAAATTCGTAACAATCGAATATTTCAGATATATTTCAATGTTTCAGAATTATGTTACACTCTCGTCTGTCATTTTGCCATTTTAGATAGATTCTAAATAAAAGGAGGGAAAGATTAAAACTCGAAACAATCGAGTATTTCAGATACATTTCAACGTATTCCTTTAAGAATTATAAGGGAAAAGAGGATAGGAGAAAGCAGACGGCCGAACGTGGTCGTCGGCGCGAGCACGGTAAGGGAGGAACGAAAATTGTCGCGTCCCGTGACGGGTGGTGAGAGACGCGAGTTTATAGGTAGCGTGAAAATGATGGAAGCAACTATTTTAGTGGAAGGTGGCGTGTGACGTGGGTCGTTGGCCTGCAAGAGCACACGGCAAGACAAGCAAACAAGCAGACATGATCCCCCTGCAGGCCCCGCCGACGGAGAGAGGCGTTCCTCGTTGGGCCTCACCTGCACCAAATTCCTAGCTAGCCAAGCCCGGTCGTTGAACCCGGTCGGAAGAACACGCGAGGCACACACTCGATCCCTGTGTGCACTATATGCCTGCCTAAGAAACGAGATATCGGCCGGCCAGGTAACGTCCACGCGTATCCGAGCCCGTGCGTGTCACTCCGAAATCAAGTACTTTCGGTATTCGATATCGAGACTGGCATCATCCCCTTGGATGATATTACAGGGTATCGGGTGTATCCCGACCCATTTCGCCTCGCACGTGTCCGCGATGCGTGAAACATCGCCAATAAAACATCCAATCTTTCCACATCCTATGTTAACTATGTTTACTTTCCAGTTCAACACCATGCAACAGTTGGTTCGAGTAGTACATAGTAGGGGATGATTTTACGAGTCGAAAACGAGTTTCGACCGAGGAGAGAGATTCTAGACAAGATCGAACGATCGAAACGAGATAAAAAGACTCTTCTTTTTTTTTTTCTTTTTCGTGTACGTGAGTACGATAAATTACTCGAATCGAGACGAATAAAAAAGCAAAAAAAAAGACGAGCTATATAGCTAAATAGTTCGTTGACCTTCCCGTTCGATTAATCGCATCGAACGCGTATTCGCGAGTTTGGAAAAGATGCGTCGCGCGATTACGATTGCGAAACGCGCTCGCCAACCGGCCAACTGTATATTTAGAATGAAAAGCTAAATACGCGTTATTTCTACGCATCGAGACCCATTGTCTCCGTCTCTGTCCCTCGTTCGCTTTTACACAAATCGACGAGAGAACCGGTCGTCGGTGCGTCGTCGTCGAATTATGGCGCGCACGTGGGCCACGAAGAAGAAGGAAGAAGAAGAGGAAGAGGAGGAGGAGGAGGAGGAGGAAACATCGAAAACCGTTTCTTCGTCCGAGACACGGGATAAACGTGCTTCGTAGAATTTGTTAAAGGAAAATTGACAGAAATTCCCGATGTATCTATCTGGCTGATGTCACGCCAACTCTGGTTGCATAATTAATGACAATGGACCTCGGCGAAGGTCACGAGCGAGTTACGCTCGAAGGAAATCCCACGAGTATAAGAAAATACTCTATCAGCGTGTTCGATTCGACATCTCTGCCGCTTCCTTCCTCGCCGAGCAGACGAAGCAATCGACGAGCCAATTCTTCGTTTATTCCATTTATTCCATTTATATATATCGTTTTACGATCGAAGGCTGGCCACGATGGCGCGATGAACGATGACGCGAGGCGAGAAGAAACGCGTACGCGCGATGTAACCGCTTCGAGTGGAGGCACAACCGTTGTCGTGCGAACCGATCATCCATCGGAAAGGAAAGTTGCACCGCCAAAAGCGAATCTCATTGTGAACCTGGGAGTGCATCGCAAGTTACGTAACTCATTGGCGGCTTAGAATTACCGCTAATACCGCCATCACCCGACCGAACAACCATTCAAATGCCAGAAACCCCTCGTCCATCTCTTCCACGAATTATCGACGGATGCGAGCCGATCGTCGAGGCGTATGCAAATATTTCCTTTCTTTTCGTTTTTTTTTTTTTTCTTTTCAGAGAAACAATATCCAATTAGAATATCTCTCGAAAGGAATTTTTCAATTTCCCTTCTAAAAACTTTTCTTTTTTTTTTTTTTTTTTTCCGCTTCTCGAGAGCCGCTTGGCCTTTCGATCCGAGGAACAGCGCAAGCGTTACACAAAAGTGTGCGGACAATGGAATCTAGGAAATTAGCCAACGAGAAAGTGTCGAGAAGAGGAATCGAGCGAGCTCGGTGGTCCTCGAGTTTTAAACGATTTTCGACACCTTTCCTCCGCGTTTCTCGAGCCTTTCGAACGCCCGCGACGAGTATCTCGTCGAGCTGAGAATCACTGTAGCGTCGAGGCTTCCTAAACAATACTCGACTCACTTTCACTTCGTCCCCACCGGTTTGCTAACCCGTTCGTCGTTCGTTGTTAGTCGTCGTCATCGTTATCGTCGTCACACTCGCGCTCCATTATGCGTTAAAAATGTATAACACGGTTTTC
>NW_006263682.1:700874-704982 GCF_000469605.1 Apis dorsata | reverse complement strand
GATTAATTGGCGAAAATTCCGTGGGACGGAACGGGGAACGAATGGAGGGGGGGGGGACGATTTCCGCGGGAAAGGCGTCGCGCGACAAAGTTTCCAAGTCGTAAACGGCCGATTAATAATCCGACGATTTATCTGAGACGATAATTGAGACGCGTGCGGTTCGTTCACTGACTCGAAAACCGTAATACGCGCATGTCCGCAGGAAAAACGATCTAATTATAGAATATATCAGCCGAGCGGCGATAGCGAAACCGATGCTGTTTTAATTCGGACGAACGATCGAGATTTGCAACGCAATGCGCAATTAAATACTATTAACCTTTTACGTGTATAAATATTCATCGTGCATTATCGAGCACAATGAAAATCGGCACACCAAGTTTGAGACGAATCGATTCTATTCAATTACAAATCGATTCGAACCGATTTGACTGCGTGCTTGTTTACGTATCCTATTTTTAAACCGATCATCCATTGGAAAGTATCGTTTACGCGAAAAATTTGCACCTTCGAAAAAAGCCGTGATGATACTTTATTCATTTCAACGGGTTTGAATCGACGTATAAAAAAAAAAAAAAAAAAAAAAAAAAAAAAAACAGGACAACGTTTCCTTCCGAATCTTTCGTTTTTCCTTTCGAAAAGTTTGCACAAATTCGGCGTTTATCGGAACGAGCGTTAAGATCGTTAAGATCGAGGTCGCGTGTCTCACGGTGTCCTGATGGAATATGATTATGATTAGAAATATCTGGAGCCATTTCGCAAGGATCTCCGGTAGATTTGCAAACGTCGCTCATTGTTTCGCGAACTTTTGTCGGGCGTCCCTTCCGAAGCGTCGATTGGCGCGCAAGTAGAATCGAGCCTGGGAAGATTGCAAAAGCGGAATTCTTACAGACGACTACAATAGAAACGGACGACGACCGTCGAATCCGCTCCAGATTCGCGGGACGAAACCGAATCTCTCCCCGTTTAACCGCGATTATTCGCGACTAACCTGTTTCCTTCCATTATTCGTTTCCATTATCCCAACCAATTTCTATCCAACGTTTCGATGTTTCACGAAATCCTATCCTCGCGTATCGTACGTTATCGGTATATTTAATTTGTTTTCATCCTTTTCGAAAAAAAAAACAGAAGAATATTCTTCTTTCCTGACAATTTATTTAATAATAATAGGAGGAATTATCGTCCAATTTCTCCGATTTTCCAGCATTTTCTACCTTGTTTTTCTACCTATCGGGCCATATCAGAAACATTTTGTCCCGATTACTCTAGCGGAATGGTGTCAGTTACATAAGGACTCCTGCCGTGCCCAGAAGTATCGAGGGTTGCTGGAGGGGGTCGGCGCGATATCAGAGAGGCGAGAGGGAGGAGAGTGAGTCCAGAAGAGAGGAGCAGAGAAAGAGAGAGAGGATCGATCCGAGAGTGAAAGGAAAAGAGCGAGAGGAAGGGAGGGAGAGAGAGAGAGAGAGAGAGAGGAGGATGAACGAGGGGGAAAAAGGAAGGGAAGGGAAGAGAAGGAACGAGAGAGACGGAAAAGATCTGCGGATGGAAGGGAAGTCCAATGAACGAAGAGTTCCAACGAAAATGAACCAATGACGACGTGGTACCGCCATGGCGCTTTTTACAAAGCATCGAGCAAAGGGGAGGGGTGAAGAGACGAAAAAAGTGAAAGTTTGCGCCAACACCACGGAATAGCCGACACCTTGTGTACCCTCCGCTCTTCCTCGCCACGATTCAGCCCTTCTCGAATTTTTTTCTCCTCTCTCTCTCTTTCTCTCTCTCTCTCTCTCTCTCTCTCGCACACGCCTCTCTTTACTCGTCCGTGCACACGTACGAATATCGTCGAATCCCTCGGAATCGACGCGTTTCAAATCTCCAATTTCCAATTCTCTCGCCTTTTGCCACTCCACCTTCCTTTTCGATCGACAATTTATCGATGCTCCGTTCGATCGTTTATCGATAAATTATCGTTCGTATCGAATCGAACGATCGACCCAAAAGAATCGCGAAAGAATTTTCCTCCATCTCTTTCTCTCTCTCTTTCTCTCTCTCTCTCTCTCCCTCTCTCTCCCTCTCTCTCCTTTGTTCGACCCATATCGACTAATATTCCGTCGCTATCCAAAGTAACTCTCGTCGCGGGTATGGTGGGGTGAACGTAGACCGCGGCGAGGCGAAGAGCCGAGCAAGCACTCTGGCGCCCTCGATTTCACTTTCATTACGAGGCCAAAGGAGCGCTTCGCTTACGCTCATTCACTCTCGTTCCTTCATAGCTACGTGTACACATACGGGGCTCATGAGCGCGCGCACTTAGCCTATATTTTTACGCCTGCTTGGATACACCGATCGCGAAACTGGAACTCTTCCTTTCCCCTCTTTTTCCGCTTCTAATATACGCGCTATATGCGGCATATACAGCCGGGGCAACCGGATGCGTTTTTCTACTTACGCTCCTATATATATATATATACATATATAGATATATATATATATATGTATGTATGTATCTCGAAACAGCGTGTAGTGTAAAAGGCATACACGCGAGTGTAAAAGACATCGCGATAAAACGGTAGAGACATCGGTTCGCTCCAGATTAGAGAAATGATATTCGTGGTGAAGGTAAAATGAAAAAAAAATTAAAATTTAAACGCGCCAACGTTCTTTTTCTTTTTTTCGTTGCGTCTTGATTAAAAAAAAAAAAAAAAGAAAAAAGGGAAAAAAGAAATCGCGATTAAAAAAGGCGTATGTACGATTCCAGATGTGTGTGTGATCGCGTATATCTGGAAATTGATTTTGGAACGTAGGATGCATGGACAGGGAAGGAAATTCCCCGCGTAACAGAGGAGAAACGTAGCAATTAACGCGAATTACAGGAGGACGACTGGTTTCCAACAAACGTTTAACCTGATACGTAAATTGCTTCGCGCGGCCTGTCATTAAAAGATAATTAAGAAGATTAAGCGCGACCAAAAATGTCGTTCGTGGCTTTTCAATCTTCGTGCGTCGAGTCGAAAAGCGTGGCCGAGCGTGGGGAGCGATGAAATTCAATCGCAAAAATTCTTACCTCTCATTGATTAACCGTTTTATTTAAGAGGCGCGTTTAATACGATGTATAAAAAAAAGAAAAAATAAATAAATCGTTCCTTCTCCGACGTCTCTCTCGAGAGAGAGATCGAGAATCTTTCGTTTTATCACTCCCTCCTCCCGTTTTTTGTTTCTTTCTTTCTGCTTTTCTCCTTTTAATTTCTACGTTTTTTTTACGAACCGAAGCCGAGTCGTTTCAATCTTTTTTCTTTTTTTTTTTTTTTTCTTTTCCAAATTTATTTTTAAAACGGCAATTTCAATCTTCGTTTCGTACCGTACCGAAGAAGATAAGAACCAATTACTGTAGCATAGTTGAATTATCATTAAAATATCCTTCTCGCCGCGTAATCTGTTTTAGCCGCAGAAAAAGAAGACAAATTACCAGCAGTTGCGACTTGGATTTTAAGATTAGGCAAGCGAAGCTCCCGAACCCCGTTTTTTCGCTTTACGGAATTGAAAGAAATCGTTCGATTGCACGCCTAGGATAAACAAACCTTCGAATTACGTCGAACCGGAAGAGGCGAATCTCGACCACCTGTGAAGCGAAATTATTATCTTTTCTCCGAAATTTAAAAAAAAAAAAAAGATTCACGATCACTTGACTCGAATTTCAGAAATTCGCGACGAAGAAAGAGAGAGAGAGAGAGAGAGAAAAATCAACGGCTGTATAACTATCCGATCGACGCGTAGGTATTCACGGTGGAATGAAATTAGACACGAAATTAGCTTCGTGTATCTGGCCGTGCGGCCAGGTAAGAGCAGAGGCGAGAGGAACTCGTAGGTGAGCCCTCGTCATGAGGCCACGAGTGTTTCGTAATGTCAACGAAGAAAACAGCTTCGCTGCCAGGAATTGACATAATCGGTGAAAGTAACCCACTACCTTGGCCTTAGGTTAGCCGGCCGCGCTTAGGATAAATGAAGTATATACGGGGACCCCCGTTTACTCCATAACGGGGGGCGCAGTACAAGGAGTGGATCGAGCGGCCGCCCGTTTAACGCCTTGTCACTTTTACACCGTGCTCCACAT
>NW_006263682.1:684384-700522 GCF_000469605.1 Apis dorsata | reverse complement strand
CGTGGCGAGCGCGCGACCAAAGCGGGCTGGCTGGCTTCGCCTTCGGCCGAATCCACGAACCGCGCTCTCGCCTTTCCAAACACCAAGGTCAAGGTCGGTGGCCACGTCCTATCGCGCCACCCTCCCGCCCCGAGATAAGGGAATCGACGACCCGCCCGATCTCCGCTTCCTTCCGCTCTTAGGACGCCGGTTCTCGGAGTTCTCTTTTATTTTTTTTTCGCCAGTGGACGGATTAAATGAAAATTAGCGGATATAGGAGATCTCCTCACTTGCGAAAAATTCCACATCCATTGGCGTACCTCTACTTCTTCTCCGTAACTTCGTTCCGTTTATATTAATTATAGCGATTTGCGAAAGTATTTAGACTCTGACCGATTTCCCGCAGTTTTTCGAAAATTGGGGGGGGGGGTCTCGGGAAGTAATCGAGAAGGGAGAAATCATCGATCACGTCGGAAGAATAATAAATTAATATGGATAGAGATTCGATAAACATCGACACTATGGAATATTTCGAACTAACCGAGGCGATCTAATAGAGGCGGATCCGATGTTAACCAGATTTATCCACCGCCTCCTTATCTCGGACACTTTTTCGAGAGAAGCGATCTGGAAAAATGGCAAAACGGGACGTCTATCTCGCGGATGTACTCGAACGCGCGACGAAACCGAGCATGAACACGTCGCTCGATATAAACTGGCGAGACGATAACAGGCTGGTCACAAGACCGTACAAGTAATTTCGTCTCGATTTATTTTTAATCCGCGTCCCGAGTGCGATTTCCCCGACAAAAGGAGAGAGAGAGAGAGAGAGAGAGAAAAGAACAAGAGCAGAAGAAAGAGGCGGCCGGTTGATCGTCGAAAAATTTGCTCGCGACACGTTCGCGACAGGTCGGTTCGAGAAGCTTGGCCTCGCGACATCCCCGATCGCTGTTGCCGGTTTCGGAGGTGGAAAAAAGGATGGACGCCGCTGGCCAGCGCTATAACGTGGTCCACGCGTGATATCCGCGACTCTGCTTCTGACGACAAGTAGCTAGTAATGCCGTGACCTTGACTCTGGCTAGCCAAGCAGCTGGCTGCTAGGCCAGGAATAAGCTCGATGCGCGGTTACCATGTTGCCACGCTAATATTAGCGTACACAGCCGCGTGCACCACGAGTGACCGAGTGACCGATGTGTTCCTGGTGCATCTGTTTCATTGTGCTTACTTTCCCGTGTCGATAATAAAAGAACAAAGGAGAGTTACTCGCGATGGGAGAGAGGAGTTACTCGATAGGAGGTCCTTTTTTTTTCTTTTTTCTTTTTTCTTTTTTTTTCTTTTTAGGGAGGAGGTAGGAAGCAAAGTAGGTAGGAAGGGGTTCTCGCGTACGTGGATACCGACGACGATGGATTCCTCGATCTCTAATTCGAGGAAAACTTGGCAAAGTGGAAAACCAGAGGCGAGGAAACCTGCGTTACGATTGGACACGACGACTCATAAATGAGCGTAAGCGTCCAGACAGGTAAAAGGTCCGTCGTGTCTAAACTGCGTGCGTCCTTAAAGCTAAGAATAGTTCTCCTCCCAAGCGTGCTCTTATAATTTGCTCTTATAATTTCGAATCTCGCTGTAGAAGATTCTTCTAATCTTTCGATTCGATCATCGTCATCCGATTATTGTACGTAAGAACAAGAACAGGAACAAGGAGAAGTGAGTTCCATCCTTTCGACGAAGGAAGAACAGAGAGAATCTCCTGGGAGCTACGTAGAAATATGGAATATACCGAATGCCAAGTTAAGGAGCTTACGATGTACGCTCTCCGATCAGTGGAATTATTCCGGAGGTCGAAGGGTCAGCTAGCGTATAGAAGATTAAATCTGTTAATTATATTCTTTCGTTTTTAACGACGATTCCAGTCGGCTCGTGCGTTAAATGGGGGGACCGAAAGTGGTGTTCGGTCGATCACCTTCGCGTTTCCTTTCTAATCGATATATACACCTTGAGAGCGATGCCACGAACGATATTACGAGCATCGGCATCCACCGATAACGCGAAAATATTTTGCATCTTTATTGCAGAAATATATCTAATTTAAGCGTTAATCCTCCGATCTAACGCTTTATCTACTTGACCTTTTTCAATTTTTTTTTTCTCTCTCTCTCTCTCTTTCCTCTTTTTCTTCCCCTTCTCTCTGAAACAGCTACGAGTCATCGTGACCGATCGGTACGAATCGAAATCACGTTTCGAGCGCATAGGACACGATTGGATCCGATTATTCCTCGGCTGTGAACGATAATTATTTCGATCGTTCGAAGGGTCGAGAGCGATTGGGAAAATTTTTATTTTATGGAAAAACGTCCAAAAACGGGTGCAAAGGCGAAGGTCAGATAAAATCTTTCCTGTTGTTCCGCCGAGAGATTCCACGAGCCAAGGAAGATACGGTCGCGCAGCTTGTACTTATCAGCATAACCGAGGCGGCGAAGAAGAGACACGAGTGACGTTAAAAAAGAAAAAGAGAAGAAAAAAGAAAGGAGGAACGATCGATAACCCCGGCATGGCACTAATGCTAGGGTCGCATTATTACTGGACTACTGACGCAATAGTATCGCGATATCCGTCGCAGGGGGTCCCCTGGATCGTTGTTTCATTGTTGTTTTCCACTCGAGATGTTCGTCGTCTTCTCGCGCGCATATCCTCCTCTCCTCTCGCCCCTACGTCGCTTCTGCCTGCATCCCGCCCGTCGATTTTTCATTATGGTAACGCGAGTACGCCAAGTTATTCCACATTTCAGTTATCAGGATTTCGACGTCAATGGCGCGTGCTGGATTTCTCGGAGGCGCTCGATGATGAAATCCCCTCGTCTAATTACCGCGTTTGCCGATCGAGTATCGCGGAATGTTAAACGTCGCGCTCGTGCAGCTCTAAAAAGAAAAGAAACGAGGCCCAAAATCGACTATGCTCGGTTTTCTATATCCTTGTGGATCGTTGAAAGAAAAAGAAGGATGCGAATTTGATTTGATAAAATTCAACTCGTTAATAAAAATTCTCTTTTCGATCTATAGCGAGAAGGAATGAATTTAATCCTTCACTCGACACATCCTATTTCTGAACGAAGGAAGCGTGGTAGAAGATGTAAGGATTACTCGGGCAAAAGGGGCACGAATATTAATTAGAGAGAGAGAGAGAGAGATTGTCCTCCTCGATAAAAGTAGCCCGTGTAAACTTGGCGAATTGTTGTAATTAATTCGCGTTAAAATTCGCTGACTCGATGGATATCAAGGTGATGGAAGATTTGGGACACGGGAAGGACACTTTTCTGTATCTGATGACTACACAAATTCCAAGAAACACCCGGCCCCGCGACGATTTACCCCGCATACGGCTCCCGAAGAAGTAGGTTACGGTTCTTGTCGTTTTCCTCGTAAAACCCCCTACATGCATATCCGCACACCTACCTTTATCAGGCCCACTCGTGCCTACACGTTCCACCGAGTGGGCACGCTTGTATACGAGTCCGGTGTGACGAGTCAGCGCTAACCGAGATTTCGACATTCGGATCTCCAGGTATTCCCTGATCCGGCTACCTTCGATAAATGGAGATATCGATAACGATCGTGGCCGCGTTCAATTTTTTCCCATTTCTTTTCTCTTCTTTCTTACAGAAGAATTTTTACGAAGGGAGAGGAAGAAGAAAATATTTTCCGCGCGAAAAAAATGTGTTCGCGAAAACACAACTTCGAATTCGTTATTGCATCATGCTCTCGGACATTCTCTCTGTTGTATCTCTGTCTTCGGACGTTAATAGTTCTCCTTACAAAAAAAAAAAGTTTCAATTCTCTTCCTTCGCGTATCACACCTACACCTGAATGAATCTGCGATCAAGATAATTCATATAATTCCCGCGCGTAAAGACACAAAAACGGACTCTGCGACCTCGATTAGCATACTTGTATCACGAGTTCCACGGGTGAAACGGTTCAATTATCTAAACGCCCCTCTGAAATGATGAAAGAAGAAAACGTTTTACGCCGGTTGCATTAACGCTTTCGCGTATGCGTGCATGTATGTATACGTGGAGGAGAGTACGTGTCGCGCCTTTTTTTCCACGACACGAAGAGAGAGAGAGAGAGAGAGAAAGAGAGAGAAAAGGAAAGGTGGGAAATCGGTGATCGAGATGGAACACCGCGGTCGTTGGTCCACCGACGGTAGCCGATCGTCGATCAGCTGCAGTTTGCTCCGCTGGCGGCCGCTACTTGCTACTCTCGCCGCTAACTGCTCACCTTCACCTCGTCTCTTACTCAACGATCGTGCCGAGTTCTACCCCGTTGCGTAATTACCGGCGCGCGATTATTACCGAGTCAAATCGTCACTCGAGCGGAATAAGTGCGTATACCGATCGATGTAAAATTACATTCGCTCCCCGCGCCAGCTACACGAGCACGAAAACCGGTGAGAGAGGCTCGTGAATTATATCGCGCACGAGTCTCGGGGGGCCTCGTGTATCCCTCGTGAGAGTTATCGGGAAGAGACGTGTTATCGAGGCGAGTTTAGTTAGAGGGGTTGCCCTATGTTCATCGTTGCTGATGCAACCATCTTAATTACCATCTCAGACCATCTCTCGTAATCGCGAGTGGATAACGAACAAGCAGGCGTTTCGATTTCTATGGCGCGCGCGTACACGCGCGCATATACACGTGAAAATTACACGTTGCAGGATTGATGTTTCGCGTGTATTTGTAATTGTTGAATCCTTTTCTTTTCCCCTTCTTTTTTTTTTTTTTTTTTTTTTTTTTTTGCCAGTTTATAGGCAATCATCGAATCAAAGTTAAAAATAATTTTTTTTCCAATAATTTTTTTCCTCGAGGAAAGAGTAATTTTTAGGGGAGTTTATTTCGCGGTTCGTAATTACGGATCGAAGCCTTTTCGAAATTAACCTCAGATAGCTCTCCTCGTTTCGAGAAAAGATTAACCTAGTGCGAAGATATGGTTGTTAATTTTAGAACAGGCGCTTAATTATTGTCGGTTGAAGAAGATGGAGATGGAAACAGCGTAATAATATGCCGCACGTGTAGGTTCCAAGGACCTTTCCGATTTTTTCGTAAGCCGGTTCAACCGCTTCCCGATAACATAAGCCGCCTCTCTTTGACTTTTCCGCGCGCTCGTGAACTCGTGTCTTGGTAGCAAAGCTCGCGTCCTTGCACGAATTGAACGTTGAACCCCGACAATGACACGAACCAGCCAGCATCTTTTCGCTCGCTGATCATCGTGAATCATCAGTCGGTCACGAGTCTTCCATATTACACGACAACGAGACTTGTATCGGCGGTTCATTTAGATAAGTATTAAGATTTTTTTAGTAGGAAACTTTAATTTGCGAGTTTCGTCAGTAACCGGCAACGCGTGAATCGAGATTGAGAGAGAGAGAGAGAGAGAGAGAGAGAGAGAGAGAGGGAGAGAGAAAGAAAGATTAAATCAATGGCAAGAGTGAAGAGGAGAACAACAAATCCTCGAAAAATAAAAAGGGATAATTGAACATGAGATGTAAAAACGAACATTCGTTAATATATTCATTGATACGCAATAACATCGGAGAAAACATGTTTTGTCCACGTCAATGTCCGTATCAATGTGTGAATCAACAACATCGGCCGTATTAATGTTTATTTTCCCCCGTCAAAGTTATCATCCCTTACGCACATGTTACGTCTGTAATTTTTTTTCCTTTTTTCTCCACGAATAAAATCGCCAACATGAACTTTGAGATCGATCGAATCATGAAAATATATGATATATATATATATATATACGAAGTTTGGTGAGAAAACATTAAGGAAAATGACGATCGAAGGACTCGGACGAAGCGGTAGAATGAGAAAGCAGTTTTAACTTTTATCGAATCTTCGAGTCGCACCATCGACCTCGACGACCCTTAAAACCCGATAAAACGGTCAGCTTCTTCTATTCGAACATCAAATGCATTTGCGCGTTATCGAACATTTTATCCGGTGGTAGAGCTTCGTCTTCGGGAATTCCATCAATATCTATCGGTTATTTGACCTTATATCGAATTTTTTGAAAACGAGGTTCCAATTCCCCGATAAATTTTTGACGAGCATGTGATTATGTATGAATATCTGTTATAAAAGTGTGACATCCAGTGTCTCGTTCCATTAATCTATGTAATTTAAATCATTAATATAGCGAAATTAAAACTCAAAAAACTAAGCAAATACACGAGCAAAAAATATATGGTGGATATCGTTCGACGTTGTCGGAAAGTTTTCATACGATAATCGTATCAATTAGTACGTCCGAGACTATCTTTCTCGCTCCAAGTATTCCGGATAATCCGATCTTGTCTGCCCTTAACCCACAATCAAAATCATTACACGTGACCGTATAAAGATTGAAAGAATTTCGCGTGTAATCGTTTCCGTAATAAAAAGTAAAAATACTAGAAAGAAGAAACCTGATCCGCGGTCACAGCTGATTCGTAGAATCAACGCAGAACTCGGATTTGAATTATACATATATTGCAGAACAAAGATCTGATTAGAATTCGATGGTGTCTCGCGTATAATTCAAGATCATTATCGTCCCTTATCTTCAGATACCGTTTTTTACTGGTGCGTATAACGCGATATTTAACGCGAGATCCGATAATATAAACAGCGAGAATAAAAAAAATACAATACAATAAACAATTTCGATTTAACGTAAATAAACGAAACGATTATATAGAACGTTACGATCCATACAACGAGAAACAGAAAAATCCATTAAAAGATCGAGTCGATCTGTAAGAGAGAAACCGATTACGCGATTTCTCCTCGATGCATTAAATGAGCGTTTGGAAAGGGACCAGAACGACGATAATATTACTAGAAAAATGTGGAAGAATGTTATCGTTATCGTTGTTCCATGGCAGGCAAACATCGACCGCTTTAATACAGAGAATCGCAAGGAAAATATGCAGTAATATATTATCTTATTTCGTATTGTAACACGTCGTGCGTAGACCATATGGGTGGTGCGATCACGGTTCAGACCAATGAGTGAATACGGTAATGTGCCTTACCCCCTTACACGTGATCCCATCTTCATCACGCCTACGTCATATCGCTGACCCCACGAGCAAAATAATACGCGATATTTAACAACGTTTTACCGAAACACCAACATATTTTGTGCTCCGACGGTATCAAAATGTGACGTGCCCTCGCTTTTGATTATCTTAATGTTATAAATCACGCGATACATGGACCGTGGAGTACGCCTCCACGTGGAACGATATGTCAACTCGCCGATCGGGCCGCGTTCTATTCGAACGAAAAGTTCGAAGGTTTCTTTTTTTTTTTTTTTTCGGGAAACCCGTTATCGTTATTGATACGGATAATCCGTAGTAATAAATCAGTCCTGCATTATAAAAGTTTTTTCATGAATACGAAAGAAATACGAGAGAAGTAAATATTACGCTTATAAAATAATCTTAGAACGCGATAGAACAGCGGTTATGTTTTCCACACATATAATTGAAAACAATTATATACAAAAAAATTTACTACACTTATGTTATATATTTGTTAATAAAATATATGAAAATAAATGATCAAAATAAATTTAATTCTCACCTAATTCTTGATGTTTACACGATTTTCTCAAAAAGATGCGAGAATTCAAACTGATAATCCCCTCTGCGTTTCAAATTCACGTACTACTAACGCCATCAGTCGGAATAATCTAGAAATAAATGCAACGGAATGTATGTATATGTAAACTGTATTAACAATAGTTGATCAATAGATATTCTTAAAATTTTTTATGAAAAAACAATTATTTTATTCGTTAATGTTATTCATTTTTATGTAGTACTTTGATACAAATTCTATTTACGAATTAAACTTAAACTAACCCTATTTTTTTTATTCATAACCTGAAATTTATTCCATACGATGTAAATTTCATTAAAAATAATTTTTACTTACATTTCTCCTTTAATATGTAACTTTTATCTATTCCGTTATATCTTTTGAACACATAATGAAACTGAATCACACTTTTTTTTTGTATAAAATACTTATTTCACTAAAAAAACTCACAAAACCTCTTCATGAAACGCAATAACTTAAAATCTACGCGGCAAAATGGCGCTAAAGAATATGGCGCCAAATGCGCTCTCTATCGTGAAAATACGAATTAATAAGATGACAAGCATTCAACACCATACAACTTATTACAAAAATGGCGCTTGCTGAAATTTGCGGTTTAAAATCGTTTGTTAATTTTAATACCTCTCGCGAAGAAGATTATTATTTGCGAGAAATTGAAGGATATAGTAAAAATTTTACAAATAATGCGCAACTAGCAATGCCACCATATATAAATGTAAGTAAATTATACAATCTGTATTCGTTTTTCATAACCATTCTTATAATTTAAATTTGCTACATCATGTTATATCATTTTTTTTTAAATCAATTTTTTGATATGTGTAGCCAGCAGAAAAATTGGCTCACTTTGCAGAGGCACCGGATGAAGCAGGAAAACATCTAAAGATCAGATTTGATCATGGTACTACCACACTGGGTTTTCAATATCAAGGTGGAATTGTACTTGCTGTTGATTCACGAGCAACAGGAGGCCAATTTATCGGTAAATTTATTATAATACCAGATATTATATTATATTATATTATATTTTTTATATTTTTTAATATTAAAAATTTATAATACTTTTATCGTAGGTTCATCCAGCATGAAGAAAATCGTTGAAATCAATGATTATCTTCTTGGAACATTAGCTGGTGGTGCTGCAGATTGTGTTTATTGGGATCGTGTTTTAGCAAAACAATGTCGTACATATGAACTAAGAAATAGAGAACGTATTTCTATTGCAGCAGCCAGCAAACTTTTATCAAATATGATATATAATTACAAGGGAATGGGATTAAGTATAGGTAAGATTCTATTTTTGAGTCAATTATTAAATAAATTTATTCAATAAAAATAATGAAATATTTATTATTTAATGAAACAATAGGTATGATGCTTGCTGGATGGGACAAGAGAGGACCTAGTTTATATTATGTTGATTCAGAAGGTGCTCGTACACCAGGAAAAGTATTCAGCGTAGGATCAGGTTCAATTTATGCATTTGGTACATTAGATTCTGGATATCGCTGGGATCTATCCGACGAAGAGGCTTATGAACTTGGTAAAAGATCGATTTATCATGCCACTCATAGAGATGCTTACTCTGGTGGTATTGTAAGAGGTATGTAATTACATAGAAAAAAAAATTACACGATATATTAAAAAAAATGAATTTTTTACAGTGTATCACATAAAGTCAACGGGATGGGTACACATTTCTGACGAAGATTGTAAAGACCTTCACTATATGTATCAAGAACGAAAAGAAAAGAAGCTTAATTAATAATATATATGGCTTATTATATCTTGTCAAATGTTTTCTCTAATAAAATTTTCCTTTAAATATAAAATTTTTAAATTATTTATTTCATCATTTCAATAAATGACATGAATATAATTTTTCAATATTGGAAGTAAATTCTAAACTCAATATTTACTATAAAAAAGATATAATAAAATTATCAAATGATAAAAAAATAAACACTTGAAAATTATTCTCCCCACTGCTATCATCTATATACTTGTTACAGCGCCGGCCGCCATCGTGCCAGTGTGATTGGTACCTCAGTACAAGGCGTTATACCGTAAAACAAAATAGGTGTTTTAATTATATTTTAGCTTACTAATTAACGTTAATTAGTAATTAAATGTCAAGTCCAGAAGAGTGCAAACTTAAGGGTGGACATCCTCCTGCAGGTAACTAAATCGTCATAATTTTTTTCAAAAGTGAAAAAGGTTAATATGTTTACTACGCATTGAATGACGTCGTATGCACCTGTCTAGATATTTCAAGGCCATCTGACGATATAACTTTCTTTCAATAAAAAAATTTATTTTATATTTTTTTTTTTTTTCACAGTAAAAGCAGGCGGAATGAGAATCACCCAACACAAAACACCGAAAGAAGATCGGGAAATAAAACCACTTAAAGATGTGGATGAAAGTAAACCATCGAGTAGGTAAATATCTTTCAATCTTTGATAACAAATAATTTCACTTTTCGATGTAAATGGAAATCATTGTGCAATTTAATTTATGATTATTCGTTAAAAAATGAAAATACCGATAAAAGTATAAATGATTTTTGAGACAACATTTATTTAAAGTCGCTAATATACGTAGCCTAATATTCAATATCTGCCATACTTGAGATAAATCGTCACAATCCGTATTACGCGTCAAAATGCAATATAGGACGAACAAAATGGATATATATATACAACAACAAAAATAATGTTATCTTGAAATAATTAAAATAATTGAAAGAATAATATTATTTTTCATGATTTCTTAATAATATGATTAATAAAATTTCTTTTTTTTTTTTTTCAATTTTTTTAGTCCACCTAAAACTCTGATGATTAGTGGAGTTCCTGCAAAAGGAAATGCAGATTTTCCTCCAGAAGCCGTACAAGTCTTCCATGAAAAACCTGTACCAACTCATGATGCACGTCCAGCTCACTGTACACGTCCCATCATTATTCACCAGCCAAGGAAGTGAATGATGTGCTTATTGTTTACATACAAATATAGGCTATTGTAAAAAACATTAGCCTATATACTTATCCATTGAATAAAAAAAAAAGGAAAAAAAAAAGAAAGAATGAATGATAATAAATATCTATATATATGTGTACTTAAAAGTTTCTTGGGATATAGATACTTTATGTATTTGCAAATTTCTAAACATATTGTTCTTCATCCAAGAAGCTTTGATTTCATATGATATGAAACAGAGTACCTCACGAGAGTTTATTACTGTTATTAAAAAAAAGAAAAAAAAAAAGAATTTATCTTTAACGCAGCGCCGACGAGATTCCTGTATCGGCATTTAGACAAACTTACTGCATTTTATCGAAGCAATGTATCATTCGAGCGCAATTTTTAGATTAGATTGTAACATGATAGTGTGCTTTTAATCTCAAGTTATATAATGAAATGTTTTTAATTGTTCTCGGGACCAGTATTTCAAGTTGTGTAATATTGCGAAGGCTATATATTTTTTAATTTCGTGCATTTTATCCTTACTTTTTTTTTTAAATGTTAATAAGAAATTTCATTAACGTGTACATCTTATTATATAGTTTTCCACTGCGATAAAGTATCACACTACTTAATAAGCATAATTATTAAATGCGTAAATGTCGAACGAGATTCATAATCGTTGGCCACATCAGTTTGTACGAGACTTGAAGAAAAAAAATATATATATATATATTTACGTTCTAAACGTAAAAATTAAACGTATTTATTATTTTCCTTTTTGTTACTTTTATTCCCTACAGACATTGGACAAATAGTCACGCAATGTCGTTGGTAACCATGAGTAGCATTGAATATTGTCGTCATAGTAACTGGCATGAATTCTATAAACATAGCCACATTGATGTGTCAAAGGTCGAATGAAAAGCTGATCAAGTAGAGCTTCCTTCCTGATGTGTAAAGATGTGAATGCGTTACGGTCCTTAAACGCCGTTTCCGTCTGAAAATTTTCGTACGTCCTCAATCCTTCGGATCGCCGTATCAGTTCGTAAAGTTTCATCGTTTCCACCTTTAATCGCGATGTCGTCAAAAAATACCAACGAAAAGGTTTTGGAGATCGATGCACACGTCAGCAAACATTATGACATCGTTCGACGTCTTGGCAAAGGGGTAATTTTTTCTTCATTTTCTTTATTTTCACGAATCACGTGTATTCAATCACAACTTCTCAAATCGTAATACGTCAAACAATTTTGAAATTTTTTATCCCAACATTACTTTTCCCATTTCTTCCGATCTCTATATGAAATATTTAGCATTTTAGAAAGCGTGTGACAAAATAATTTGAAAAGATTCTTCCATTCATCGTACGATCGAAAGAAAGGAAAAAAAAAGAAAGATTATTTTCACGTAATACAAAGAATAGGCTGAAGGAATTAGTAAACGTGGCATATGTATAGAATTATCGATAACAGTTGTCGTGGTACGTCCATCGCGGAAAAGCATATAACCGGAAGTAATCGATAGTCGAGCAGTTAGCAATGATAATCACGATCACGACGACACGAATGTCATGTCTAAGGACAAGACTACGTGTATTCACCGTTTGCGTTTCGTGACAAATCGGAGTAAATTTTGTCGGAACGTTTGGTAAAATATATATATGCGTTTGGACGGAAAACAATGTTCTCGATGTTCGATCTTCCTGCAGGCTTACGGTATCGTATGGAAGGCGATAGACAAGAAAAACAAGGACACGGTAGCGGTGAAGAAGATCTTCGACGCCTTCAGAAACCAGACGGACGCACAGCGCACATTCCGTGAGATAATGTTCTTACTGTCGTTCGCCAATCACGACAACATCATACGATTGATCGGTCTTCACAAGGCGAACAACGACCGGGACATTTATCTCGTGTTCGAGTACATGGGTGAGTTTTACCCGGTCCGAAGAAGAAATACGAAAAAAAGGTCACATGCCGCGGTGATTCTCAGACTTTTGGCCTGAAACCCGTTTCGGCCCGTTTCCCCAGAAACCGATCTCCACAACGTGATTAAAAAGGGCAAGATCCTGAAGGACCTCCACAAGGTGTTCATCATGTATCAGCTGTTTAAGGCGATCAAATACATTCATTCGGGGAACGTGATACACAGAGACCTGAAGGTGAGACGGTCTACAATAATTGATTTCCATTCCCATCGGAATGACTGCCACGTTTACGTTCGTTCCAGCCATCAAACGTTCTACTAAATGCTCATTGTCATTGTAAAATCGCTGATTTTGGACTGGCACGGTCGGTCACTCAAATAGGCGAAGGAGATGGTGAAACTGCCAGCGATCCTACGCTCACGGATTACGTGGCGACTCGCTGGTACCGGGCACCGGAAATCCTCGTTGCTTCGAAAAGGTATCCCGTTATGCATACACACGCGCATAGCTACGTTTACGTAAATTGATCGGCTATCGTTACATATTCAGGTACACGAAGGGTATCGATATGTGGTCGCTCGGATGTATTCTCGGCGAAATGCTGCTTGGAAAGCCATTGTTTCCTGGTTCGTCGACGATAAATCAAGTGGAGAGAATAATGGCCACTCTTCCGCCACCTACAAGAGAAGGTAATTACTTCTGATGAAATCTGAATATATATATATATATCACGATGTAGACGCGCGACGATCGATCTCACTCGATCCATCCACTGTGATCTTTCTTCAGATCTGATTTCGGTTAGCGCCGGATACGGCACCAATTTGTTGGAAAAAACGCCGAATGCACCGAGACGCTCGTTGAAGGAATTGTTGCCAGAGGTGTCGGAGAAAGCATTGAGCCTCATCAGCAATCTTATAGTATTCAATCCTAATCACAGATTAACCGCTGTAGAGGCTCTGGAACATCCTTATGTGGCCGAGTACGTACGTTGTTCTTGGTTCTCTCTCTTCTTTCTCTCTCTCTCTCTCTCTCTCTCTCTCTCTCTCTCTCTCTCTCTCTCTCTCTCTCTCTCTCTCTCTCTCTCTCGCAAAAAAAATAGAGAAAGAGAGAAAAAGAGAAATAAATTGATCTATCCATTAACGACGTTATTCGTTTCGCAGTTTTCACAGAAGAAGCAACGAACCGGAAAGAGGTTCGAGCGTGGTACCTCTGCTCAGGGACGATGTACAGCTCTCCGTCGACGAGTACAGAAATAAGCTTTATTCGATGATGGACGAGAAGCATCGCAAGCATAAGAATATGTATGTATATATATATATATCGATATTTTACCGATGATAAACGATTATTACTATAATTTAAACTTGATATATCGGGACGTATTAACAGGTCTAAGTCCAGAATCAGGCGATTATCGGAGCACATCAGGAAGGAAACAGTTAGTAGTAATAGTAACCCAGTTATCGGTCAAGGCGACGCGATTGTTGGTAAAAATCTTACACACTCATATCAAGATTTACGTAAGGAGAGAGGTAGAAGCGACGCATACGAGCCCTCTTACGTAGAAGGTACGTTGTTTAGAAACGATTTAATGTTCGAACCGATTGATTAATCGAGGGGAGAAACGTGTGAGAAAACGTGCTCTTTACTTTTAACGCAGTACGTTCGCAGCTGCCAAGCAAAAAGACGACACGGCATTCGCAAATTTTTAGTGATGAAAGAGTTACGAAGACGAGATCGATAACTATGGAGATGCAGACGCAAAATCCAAAAAATCTTCGACCACCTGGTAAGTGGTATTAATAGCAATTGATGCTTTGGACAAAAATTGAAGAATTTGACGAATCTTTTTCTTTTTTTTTTTTTTTAATATCCACCAGTTAAAAATGTGGCAACTCAGTACACGCACAACTTTGTGAACGGCAATCTGACTAATTTGACACCGAGCACGACCAAAAGCTGTTTATATCTGAATCAACAACACCGACCATTATCCAAATCTCAACGTTCGATACAATCCGATCAACCAGTGGTGGTAAGAGAACAGAGAATTTCTTTAAAAAAAAAAAAAAAAAAAAAAAAAGAATCCTTTACGTCTCTTCTTTCTTTATACTTGCGCATAACTCCCGTCCTTCGCTTAAAAGTAAAAAGACGATTCTGTCGTTACAGGCTACGTGTCGCGTGGGATTCATTTAGGTACCGTAATTATTTATACAGTGTCACAAATCACTGCTTCTCGCACGTTAATTCGACACGTTATCTTTCCCATACTCGAAATTAAATCGTATCAAATTCGTTTCACCCGCTCAATTCACCTTCGTCCCCGATACGATTCTCTTCCACGTAATTTCACGTTTCATTCACAATTCGACACCGCATTCTTAATCCGTATCGATTTTTCTTTCTTTCTTTTTTTTCTTTTTCTTTTTCTTTTCTTTTCTTTTCTTTTTTCTTTTCTTTTCTTTTCTTTTCTTTCTTTTTTTTTTTTTTTTGACAATTTGACAATTTCAGTGCGCTCCTGGAAAAAGAGCGAATCAAGCAGGATCTAGCAATCGGGACAAATTGCGAAGGAATAACAAACAGATCCGCACGACAAATCGACTCGCGTCCGAGACGAATTGGCGCGAGGAGGATCGGCAGAGGACTTCGTTCGGTTACGAGAATCCGAAGGGGCCGCAGACGAAGTACTTTGCGAGGACGCCTGACAGCACACCCTCTTATTACCTTAAGTATCACAGCACCGTCAACAACAAGAATAACGCAAACAACAGCACCGAATCTTTGTACAATACTTACCATCCCACCGTGAAGAATTTAGCTATCCGAAACTACTTGAATCAGACGATACCATCGCGCGTGGAAGAGCAAACCCAGTCGTTCCCTTGCCGAACGAGAAATAACACGGATTGCCGGATGATACTTCGAAGTAACCCTAGCAATATCGAGAAGCTGAATCAGTCTATTAATTATCAAACAGTTAACGGGAATAATCGATCGAGGAACGGCCCGGTGAATCGGTGCCACGTCGTAGGGACACAGTCGAAACATTTTATCGATGAAATCGGTACGGGCAGCGAGAAGAAATTGACGCCTATACGGGACTCCCCTTTCTTAGAATCCTATACCCAGAGTCACGGTGTGATAACGGCGTCCGCGTACAAAGATCTACGAAACGGGACTATAAGATGGTAAAATGGCCAGGGTCCAACTTCCGAAAAAAAGAACGTTAATAATAATAATTCTAGTGTTACTCGTAAGAAAAAAATAATATATATATAATAATATATATATATGTAAAAGAATGTAAAAGATTGGAATCAGATTCCTTCCTTTCGAAATCCTCGTAATGGATTCAACGTAACGGATGATGATTTGGTTTTGAGAATTAAATTATTCTGGAACAATTGTTTCTTCTTTCCTCCCTCTTCTTTCTCTAGCGAACGCGAGTGTAAATAATAATAGGGAAAAAAATAAATAAATAAATAAATGAAAAATAAAAAAGTAAACGGCGAAACGAACAAGTGAATTGGCACGGTGAAAGAGCGACCGTTCTTTTTTTCGGAAGTTACGAACCCGGCTCAGGTAAAAAATAACGTTC
>NW_006263682.1:681336-684232 GCF_000469605.1 Apis dorsata | reverse complement strand
TAAATTATTTAAAAAAAAAAAAAAAGATAAAAATGTACAACAACAACAACAACAACAACGTATCGTGCAGTCGCACGATATATTTTCGAGTTCCTACGGGAATAAACTGCCGGAGCCTCATTAATATACATATAAACAAAGCCATCACAAGTGCAAGCATAAATAGCAAAATATAATATGATCTCGAGGCAAATGATACTTTAAGCTCTTAGGTAAGAAGAATTTTGCGATGTATGATCACTTTATAGTTCTAAGATAATAAACGGAAGAACATATTAAAAAAAATAATAATAATAATAAAAAAATAATACGAATATAGTCGATTTTTGAAGGTTCACGATTATCGAGTTGGATGATAAGTAACAAAAAAAGAAAAAATAAAAAAAAATAAAAAAAAAATAAAAAATAAGGACAAATGTATAAGTAAATAAAGATGGAGCCAATTTTCACGGGGCCAAAATGGCGTAACGATGTATCATTTTTTCATGATATCATCGACATTTGTCCCCACCCCGCGAGAAGCTAGGATAATACAATCCTTCTCTCTTCGCGTTCATTGTTTATTCCTCGACTAATATGTAGCGTGTAAATTTCTTTGTAATATACCTTTTTTTGTGATACTTTTATGCGGCTATGTGGTAACGTCCAATTCGTATGTATTACCTGTCGTGGAATAAATTTTTATTAAAGGAATGCAACTTGTCCGCATTTTCTGCTCAAGATTTCTGCAAAAGATTCTCCCGGCGGGAAAAAAAATTGCGTCGTGCCGCAACGAGAATGTTCTTTTTCTCTGTTTCTGTCCACGTGTTTTCATTTTTCACCTCGTGACGTAATTCTAGGTCTCGTTCACGATCGTGTTTCTCTTCTTTCGAAAGTATTATCATGTGTTAAAGTGCGTATATATATATATATATATACATATTATTAATACAAATCTTATCTTCTACTACAGATTTGTCAAGGCACGAGATAGTAAGTTACATAAATATAGAATTTCATCATAACTTACTTTTATTTCTACGTACTTTAACATGTTTAAAGAAATGCCACAAGTTTCATCGTTCGTCGCATCAGATTTTAAAGAAATATAAATGTTTGCATGAATATCTCATTATATTTATCTTCAATTTCAATATAGTACTTGTGTTTCGAAACGTAAGAAGTTTGCATCGCGAGCATCAAGATCCATCCTTATCATTTATATATTTCGATTAGATTAAATCTTTGCTAAAGAATTCGAAAATTCTTATAAAACAGGAAGAAAAAGAAAAAGAATTCCTTGCCTCGACAGCGTACTCGTCCCTTGTCGGCCATCGATATCACGCTGGATTAATCAAAGTCTACGATTTGATACGTTGAAACTACATATACGGAATACAAATCAGAACAAATCATACACGTTCTATTTCCAGAACGAGAGCAACATCATTATTGATTGATACGTAATGATTTCTGTGAAAATTAATGAAAGTAAAATAACCAATAATGGTATTATTCTTCAACAATAACCGCTTCGACGTTGTCTTAAATTTCAAGAAAATCGCGGGTCACACGTTCGTATATATTTCGCAAAACCACTCATAGCCACGATCTTCAAGTCCAAGGAAATTCTTTTCGCTTCTATTTTTACGGAGGTCAATTCAATTCGAATTTAATTGAACCAGATAATACCATCAATGTCAATCCATAAAACGAACAAGTTTACTCAACGCAAACAAATATTTGCAAACCGTTTGTGTTAATTCAGTCTTGTCAGGATCTCATTACAACCCTTTTACCATCCTTCTTCCTTATGGACGATACTTTCAAAGTTGAAAGAATGCGAATGACAAGGGTTAAATAGGGTGGAAAGTACGGTACGAAAAACTCGTCACTGTTTCAACATATTTCTCGAGCCTAGCCTTATTTGCTTTCTCCACTCGGCCTCGGTTAACAAACTTACCCTTTAGCCCAGGCTTCCTCGTTAACTATGTCTACTCGCTTTCCTCGCGTATATCATTTAACTTAACATCACCACTTGATGTACACATACGGAATGTAGATCACCGGAACGAACTTCTTCTTCTTCTTCTTCTTCTTCTTCTAAGAAATTAAATGTTAAGAAAATATCAAGTATTTCGTGAATATAATAATTTTATTATTTTCGAGAAGATTAAAAACCATCCCAATTGAACTGTTACTCGATTTCACCGTTCACCTTTATATTCGTGCAATCTACATCTAATATATATATATACATATATTAATAAATATTAATATTATAAATATATATATTAATAAATTTCTAAGTAAATCAGAAAATATTTCGAGAAATGATTCTCCGCTATTTTAATCGATCACCAATTGAGTCCTCTGTTTCCATTTACGCCGTCGATCTTTGTATGTACATCGAATATTTACAAACACGTAACGACATATTCCGCATGTCTGTAAGAAATCGACTCTCACTAATCTCTCGTTAATCCTTAAATTAACTCGATAATTAACTCGATTAACTCGAATTTTTTTGTTTATCAACGTTTTTCGTCCGTGATAACCAAAGTGTTCACAGGTTGAACTGCCTTGCTCTTCTCGCAACTGGTTTCCTGACTTTTCTTTAAGTGTACATGCCCGATCGCCGTGTCCGGCCTTCCTCTAAGACTTCGCAGCATGTAACAACGACGATGAGGGCTATGCCTTGTGTAAAAGCTGTCGCAGCTGGTCGTGGTCGTTCGTCGAAGGGTTAAAACGGCGTGATGGCCACCGATCGGCAATCCACATCCAGGTAACATTTTTTGCTTGCGAAGTAAGCTTCGTCTTATCGTGCCACTGGCACTGCCTGCGCACATATCATCGATCACTCCAGTCCCTTGAGCACCCTGGAACAATAGATCAAAACCACTAGAGGCGGTAGGAC
>NW_006263682.1:675753-681104 GCF_000469605.1 Apis dorsata | reverse complement strand
TTCTTTTTTTTTTTTTTTTTTCTTAAATTAATCCATCGATTCTATGCAATATTTGATTAACAATAATATCGTTTCACGATACGCGTTTTTCTAGTTCGTAGTTTCTAATTCGATTTATTATGGAGAAAAGAAATTGTTATCGTTGTCATCGTTTTTTCTTTTTAAATTAATAAATTCCATCGTGCTTGCGCCAATTTGTAAAATCTATTCGCTGATGTTATCGTGTATAAATGTTTTATGTAGATTTATTATTCCAGGATAGAAATCGTTATTGCTTTCTTTTTTTTTCTTTTTTTAAATTATTCCATCCGTTTGTGTCAATTTCTGGAATTTACTTGATGATCTACGACGTTACCGCATTTCTAATAGATTTATTACACGAGAAACAGAGAGAGAGAGAGAGAGAGAGTGGAAATAAACGTTATAGACACAGAGTTTTAGAACTCTAATAGTATCCAACCGTGACACGATGCGTGTACACCGAGATCGTTAATCGAATTTGTATCCCGTGTAATGGAAAGTTAGGAAGTTCACTCAGCAAATGCTCAATTGGATACATGAATGTCAATTGTGGTTATTTTCGAAAAGTTGAAAGCGAATAAACCAGTAGCACATTAGTTTCTAAAAATCTAATCTCTCCAAAAACTTCACTTTGATACTCGTGATAATATTATCCATAATGTAACAAACATACAAATATCTAGAGTATGAGAGTACGTCTGCAGCGCGGTTACACGAGGAAAGGAATAACTTTACGAACGAATTATGTGTACATATGTTATACATCACGTCCGTGTTTATTTCCTCGACAAAGATTTTACTAGTGCGGCTGCACGTGGAACCCGGCCAATTCTCGCAAATAGCGCGGGTAAATCCAAGAGGATGTGTCACGCTATGATTTTTCGAACGCTTGAAGAATTTATCATTGGAATTCGTTAATCGGATAAATTGCGATACGTCGCGTACAAATTCCAGACGTAGAGGATTCCTTTTTTTATTTTCTCCACGACTGTCCGATCTCGTATCGTCGATCTTTTTCAGGTAACGTTAAAGACGAATGCCACTTCGATTTCAGGCCACGTGTCGCCAAATATCGAAAAACCCTTGAGGGAGATCGTCGAACTTAGAGGCGAGCCTTTTTTTGCGACCGTTTCAATATCGAGTTCGAACGCGATATTGATTAGAAATATTGAAAAAAAAAAAAGAAGGAAGGAAAAGAAAAAGAAACTCGAGACTGACTTTTTTAATTTCCGTGTTTCTAGCCAAAGCGTGACATAGAAACGTTTTCATCAACATATGTACGCACCATCAATTGCACTTTACGCATATGTGTACATATGTTTGTAAATTTGTTACATCTTAAAAAAAAAAAAAAGAAAAAATATCGCTACGTTTAAAAGTAATTTTCCATTTCTAAAGAAGTCTGTGGAATAAATTAACAATTTCGATGTTAATCTCTTCACGAGATAGATACAAAAGATTTGTTTTTTTTTTTTAAATCGTTACACGGTATAATCGGTACATGATTGGGGATCAAGGAAACTTACCCTTCGATGAGTCGTTCCACGTGTAAGCCCACAGGGACTGTAGCAGAGGATCTCAGTCACGTTCTGACGAAAATTACGGGTCATAAAACAATACACGGTGGGATTCAATGCGCTATTCGCGTGTCCTAGAAACAGGCAATAGGAGAAAGCATTGTTCCACCCTTCCGCTTCTCCGTTCTCTGTCCCTCTCACACCTGCGAACAATTTCCAGTTTTATATCGAAATCTTCGTTGATTCGATTTCTAGAGGAATCGAGTGATAAAGTTATGTGTTCGATGACCACGTCTTCTTTCGCTGATACGAGTTCAGCGAAAGGGTGAAAGTGTTAAAGTTAAAGTTAGCTTAGTCCATCATTCTCAAACAAAGAGAAATGGAATTAAATTAATATAGTATTTTATTAGTACTTATACAAGTATCGATCGAGAAATAGTGATTTTCCAACATTTTTATAAAGAATGATTACTCACTGATTACATTACACTGATAGTCTCTTAAGAGCATTAAAACGTTACAATTTGAAGGCTTTATATCGAAATTCGTCGGTTTGATTTCTAGAGGAATCGAGTAATGAAGCGGTATGTTCGATGATCATGCTCTTTTGTTGATATGGCTAGTCAATTATTTTCAAACAAAGAGAAATAGAATTAAATTATTATTTTATTAGTATTTATACAAGTATCGATCGAGAAGTGGCGATTTTCCGGCACGTTTTATAAAAAATGATTACATCCAAGTCTCTTAAGAGCATTAAAACGTTGCAATATCGTGGCTTTATATCGAAATTCGATTTCTAAAGGAATGATAAAGCAACGTGTTCGATGATCTTTCGCTCTTTCGCTGATACGAATTCAACGAAAGTATGAAAGCGTTAAAGTTAAAGTTAAAGCCAATCGATTATTTTCAAACAAATAGAAATGAAATATTAAATTATTATTTTATTAGTATTTATACAAGTATCGACCGAGAAGTGGCGATTTTCCGGCACGTTTTAATAAAATAAATGATTCTCACTGATACTCACTGATTATATCCAAGTCTTTTAAGAGCATTAAAACGTTATACGGGAGCCAGCAGAGGGCAAAAAGCACAGCCAGAAGAAGCAGTATCCAAGCGATTCGCCTTCGCTCACGTACCAGCCTGAAACTCTGCGAACAGAATGCAGTTACGCTTTGGTTGTAAACGTTGGCCAGATTTAGATCAACATCGATTCATCGTCTAATCGTCGAAAAGAGGAGTACAAAGGCGAGCAGATATATCCGGTTTCGACAAAACCGGGAAGAAATAGAAATGAAAATTTACAACGGAGGAAACGCGGCTGTTGAGCAAAGATACGAGTTAGAAAATCAAATAAGTGACGGTAAAAATAAAAAAAGAGACAACAAGAGCAGAGGATAATTTTCTTTTTTTTTTCTTTCGATATATACACGAGCTCGTCGCTCGAAACCGTTTCCTTTCCTCAAATTCTAATTATTTCCGTATCCGCGCCTCCGTTGAATAGGCCTTAACGAAGCAAAGTTAGAAAATTAATAGGCATCGTTCGATCGAGATATGTATTCAATTAAATACTCGTAAAGCGCGCGTATCTATCCTTGCTACGACGCCAATTCTTCGGCGTTAGACGATTTTTCCTTTAAACGATCCTTGCATTGTCAAATTCCAAAATCATTGTTTCCAAAATTCTTCCTTATCGTGTTTCAACTAACCTGTTGCGAGCTGGCGCTTCCCTGGGCACCGTCGCAATCGAATGGCGGTTTCCTGGCGCACAGTGTACGGCCCATCATGATGTACGATAGCACCACGACGAATCCTACGTAATAGAAATCGAGAAAACAGGATTGCATAGAGATTGAGAAAAATGGTAAAGCGATTATCCTCGTTTCGAAAGGAATGAAACGTTCGAATTGAATTGAATTTGTTATCAATCGAATTTGTTATTAATTGGTCTTACCGGGAATAGCGTAAACCAGCACGAAGCACATGGTGCCAAAAAGCGGGGCCTCTATACCCACAGATTTGAAATCTTCCAAGCACATGTAGAAATACAAATCGGTGGAGATATTTTGCGCGAAATCCGACCCGTGAAAGGATATGTTCCTGAGTATCATGATACCTGGATTCTGAAGGGATGTCTGGAAAAGAAAAGGTGAGAAACATTCGTCGATAATTTTCTTTTTTCGTTGATGACAGAGAAATAATGATGTTTAATACTGAATGAAGATGAAGATGAATATGAAACGAGGGAACGCTACTCTTTACGTAAAAAGAGTACTTTATAGGCAAGAACGTCTTCAAAATACTAACCACTCTGAGAAGAGGAGCAAAGATGATCAAAGCGACCACCCAGAGAGCTATGATAACGAAGACCGTGCTCTTGCGGTTGAAAACTCGTCGAAAAGCTATGGGGCTTCTTATCGCTAAATATCTGTCAATGCTCATCGCGGTGATAGTAAAAACCGAGGCAGCTACCGCAACACCTACGAAATTTCAAATACGTGGATATTAACATGTCAGGGTAAAATGTTAATTAGAGATTCTTGAACTAATTTTAAACAACATTTTCCTTTACGAAAATTATTAACAAAAAACATTGCCAATCATGCATAAAGTTCAAGCAACATATGTCGAAAATTTGTTAAATATAACAAATATTTATCGAAAAAAATTATCTTATTCGTAGATATAGGACGAATAAGTCGAATTTATTCAAAATGAACGATATGAAATTGCGTATAAAAAGGCAAATATATATATTAAATTTCTCTAATAAATCAAGGATAAATAATACGTATTTGAAGGATATTTGGAAGAAGAGGAGAATGATAAAAAAAAAAAGAAGAATGATAAAGGGGGATGATAAAAGAGGACAATGATAAAAAGGAAGAGAAAGAAGAGAGTGATAAAGAAGTTGAAATTACCTCAAGAATCTCCAATTAATTAGTGTTAATCCTATATTTGAATTGGGGGGAATATACGTAAAGAAATATATCAAAGAAATTGTCATTTTAAAATCACTGTTATAAATGTCTGTCATAAATTCGATCCTTCAATAAAACATTCAATTTTTGTTGGATTTGAATCTTTGTAGTTGAACGTGGGTGGTAAGGTCGTCGTCGGATAAAGAGAGAAATTAAAATTGAGCCCTAGTTGTGGAGGGAAACATTGAACCGCAATAAACGTGGATGTACGCGTGCGTGCAAGAACGCACACATTCCAAGTGAATCTTTTCTTGTACGTATCGCCCACGCCGCCTAAAGAGGGAGGGGGAGTGTCGTATCGCGACAACTCGAAGCTGCGAGACGTTCTCATTCATGTCACCTTACATTTCCGCGTGAGAGTTGGATAAAATAGGGATATGTATCTAAAAATATCACAAAAGAGTAATCGACGAAAATATTTATAACAACGTACAAAGATTCTAATCAATTTCAATCGGGCATAAAATGAAAGACAGATTGTTGTTAAGATCGTTGTTAAAATTACCCTGTAAGTAGAAGGAAAGTTTACACATTATTTCGCCGTGGATCCATTTCATCGAGACCGCCTGGCTGACGGCAACCGGCATGCAAATCGTGGTCACCAAAAGATCCGCCACGGACAGATTAACCACGAAGTAATTAGTCACGCTGAAAATAATAAAGGAGTTCTTTTCAATCATCTTTGAATCATCTTCGTGTTCGCGTCAATCGATGCCCACACATCGTAAAAATTTATTGATTTTTATAAAGCACACAAGAGGATGGACTTTGGTAAGAATCTTAGGACAATCAATATTGGACGCTCATCGAAATACAAACGATATTTTAT
>NW_006263682.1:666295-675584 GCF_000469605.1 Apis dorsata | reverse complement strand
TTTTTTTTTTTTTTTTTTTTTTTTTTTTTACGTTAGAAAATATACATACGTGTTTTCACCATGATTCGAGGAGGCGACGAATTTTATGCCGTGTCAGAAAATAAATAATTCGCGTACAACCGCTCGTTAAACATTCGTTTGGAGAGTTTTCGAGGAACGCGCACTCTCTGGATTATTGTTATCGTTGCAACGCGTTGTTGGTTAATATCAAAGTTTTCGCGCTCGTATTCACAGGGAACCCTCCGAAGGCAGAGAGGGCAACAATTTCTGCTTCATAAATAAATCGTGACGTTCGTTCACGTATCCCGACGAGTGCGAACCGATCGCTTATTTGCACGGATGCTTCATTCGTTGTCAGAAGTAAGCACACACACTCTTACGTTTCTCCGTCTTCTGCGAGCGAGAATGCTCGAGCTTAACACATTGTCGCGATTTTTAACGACCGCGTAAGTGAAATTTCGATCCGATCTTATTTGTAAGAAGCACGATGAAATGCGAAAAAGAAAAAAAAAAAAAAAAAAGAAATCGCAAAAAGATATGAATATTAATTAATTTAGAAAATTATTAGACAGAAAATAGTGACATTTAATTAACTCAAAGAAGAATATCAATATTATTAATGAAATTTTAAATCAAATTTTATTAAAATCATATTGGTGATTCTTTGTATTCATTTTTTTTTTAATTCGTTACAACAATTGAACAAAAAACCACGAGATAAATAAAATTATTAATTTTTCATTCTTTCACATAATGTGATATCACGTGCAAATCACAACTCTTTTCTTAATAAATTCGATTTACACTCCATTGTTTACTATTACCTCGAATACTATATTATTTATACATTCTTTTGAAACGGTTGGAAATGCGTTGTTGATATTTATTATACGCGTTCGTGCATCTTTGATTGTACCTGCCCTGACCCTAGTTTAGTCAGGAGTTAGCGTTAATCTAATTGCGTTAATTAATCGTCCCTCAACACCCGTTTACGTTATAGTTTTCGCCAAGTTCTTTCCATGAATGAAACTGGGTCAGGTGAGGTTTATCACGAGAATCGTCATGAACGCGTTTAAAGAATCGAGAATGATAAACGATTCACAATGGATGACGCGCAGAAGCTTCATTGCCATTATTTTGCGACGTGATCCAACGTTCCGTTTCGTTTCGTCACTTCGTAAACTTTTCTCTTTTTTCTATAAACGATGGAAATTATAAAAAAAGAAAGGGTAACACCATTTGGATTAAGAATAATCTCATAACGAGCCTCGCCCGAAGTTATAATTAAATTCATTCGCGATTTATTTATTTATTTTTTCTTTTTTTTTTTTTCCTGAGCGAAAGCGACAACTCGATAATAATAATTGTGAAAACCACGATAAAAACATCAACTTTTTCGTCGACCGTTTCAATCGACTCGTCGTCACATAATAGTCGAATCTCGGTTGAGAACTTCGTTTCACAATGAAAAGTCTCGCAAAGTTTAAATTACTACGAGCGAGGAGTTAATCGCCTTGTCTTCTATCGCGTTCCTCGAAACTTTCTCTCTCTCTCTCTCTCTCTCCCTCTCAACTTTGAATTTCGTTAAATATTCTCTTTAAGAGTTACAAAGTAAGAGATTAACTTTTAATCGAATTGCGTTAAATAAGTTTCACAAAATCTAATTATTTCTACATACCTACGCATGTAATGATACTTGAAAACAACCGCGATGACGAGAATGTTGGCCGTCACCGCGAGCGCCATCACGAAAACATAGAGGACGATCAACAAGTAATTAGTTTTGCCTTGAAACTTGGCGAGGAGGTGGCGAATTATATCCTCGGAATCTATGTATGAGAATATCATCTCATCGTTGTACGCCGAGCTATTAAATTCCAACCAGGAGGGTGTTGATATCATCATTCTCGAGTTCGCGTCGTTCACGTTTCCCTATTTTATTATTTTCTCGCTTTTTACAATCCATCAAACTCCTTTATATAGGATTTCACGAAGGGTAATTTGTTCCTTTAACGGGAATGGATGGCACATCCGACTTCCGGTTGCTCCGGTTTCGGACCGAAGGCAAGGAGGATCATTGGATCGACGATGATAATTGATCGCTCGAGAAGACGCGTTTCGTAATACTTTGCTATCGTGATTACCGTTTTCGTGTTCACCGTTCGATTAAAATAAATTTTTATTGCGCGATTATAAAGAGAATCGTGTCATAATCGAGTCATCACGCATTATTAAGAAAGGAAAGTCGAATTCAACTCCTTCAACAACTTTGTCTCTGTTATTCCGTTTAATAATATATTTAATCCATTTCCACTTTCGTCGATGAAACGCTTTTCGTATATATTTCGTCGAAATCAAAATTTATACGCAGTTATAATTTTTCGACCAAGTCGAAGAAAAGTTTATAATTCGTCTATCACGTGTGGAACTATAGGCGGAATTTCGTGGCTATTTAAAAAGAAAAAAAAAGTCAGTTCAAAGATATTGTTCTTGTTAATTCGTATAATCTTGTAATAATAAATATAATACGATCGTTAATAACGAGAATTTTGTTATTCGTCATTTAATTCCAGAACATCAACGGAGAAACTGAATTCTAATTGAAAGATAAGTCTGTGAAATCTCGCCTCCCCTCGTCTTTACCCCTCAGTGTCTTTTCTCTTTTTTTTTTTTCTATCTGATTCAAATTCAAAGTCACCCTGTATAGTCACGACAGGTTTTGTATCTGTGATCTAACCATCGTACATATGTCTACGATAAATAATTTTATCTGCCCAGCGACGAGATAACAAAAAAAAAAGGTAAATAAATTTGAAGGAAGTATCCGCGATATCCTCGCATTTTATCAATGTTTCGGAAAATTATAAATAATGCAAAAGTAATACGATGATTGATGATGGTTATTTTTGATAGACAGAGCACGCGATGTAAAATGTTTACATCGAACGAAATGTGTCATCGAACGCGTCAAAGATTAAAAAATTCGAATTTTTCGAAAGAGATCGAGCGAAGAACGAACGAAATAATTAACGTAATTGAAGAATGTTTGCAAGTGGCGATTTTTTTCACGTAGCACGAATTTACATTTATTTTAAAAAATATAGCCCGTGCACGTTAACACACATAACATCCACTCGGCAAAGCTCTTAAGAAATTTACATGGAAAGAAACATTACGCAAATGGAACCATTGCACGCGTAGTTTCAACAATTCCTCTATGCGCTCGTTTTAAATATTTACTTTCTCGAGTAAAACTAAACAGGTTCGCGTGTTGAGTATCAAACAACCGGTGTCTTTTAACCTTTTAAAGTCTTCTACTTTCGATATTCCGCCAATTATTCTACCGATTTGTCTTCAATTCCATTCCAATTAATTCGAATCGTTAATGATCAAAACACGTAAACTCTTCGTCACTTCGCATTCGAGTCGAGGTTTTTTTTTCCGGCAACGATTCGGTTTCACCTCGACTCTTTGGTAAACACGATCATACACACCGTTCGTGTTTCACTATTTCCACGAGTTAATTTTCTACGAGAAATTCTACGAGATTCCTTCGCCCTCGCGGCGAAGAATAATACGCGTGAAAAGTTTCGGAAGCGGGGCCACGATAAACTGAAAGGAAGAATCGCAGCTCCCGCCGGCGCTCTTGAAAGCATTAGAGACGTTGGACACCACTCGCGCACGTTTCCTTCAATCGCGCGCCTGCGTTCTGTACGTTCTCTCTCAATCTTCTCCGTTACCCTTCCCGCTTCCTGTGTTATTCTTCACAGGAGATCTGTCGAAAAATGTCCAGATCCGGCTTGATCCCCTTGATCCATAAAAGTTCGACAGACGTCATTACCGGAAAGGAACATCGCTGTTAAAATCATCGTGTTCCCCTCATTCGTCCCCGCCATCCACCCCTCTCGCGTTACACGTGTCCTTGCCTCTTCTTCTTTTTTTTTTTTTTCTTTTTTACGTACGCTTTTTTTCGGATTCGATTTCCAACGGAGCAAATTTTCCTCCGCGTATAAACGTGATCCCAAACTGCGAGTAAATCTCGTAATATATTTCCACGTGATATTACACGTGATGTAGTATGCGAAATGAAATCTCGTCGTGTGTACGTGGAGAATCATTGCTGGAGAATCGAAATGTTTTATTTATTGTGAAGAATTTTTCTATATCTAAAGGAATCGATGAGTGGAACTGCACTTTTGTTGTTCAATCAAGGTTTGAATAAAGATTGAATCTTTCATCAAACTTTCGGATAACGCGTGATTAGCTTGCAACTTTTATTTTAACGAACCTGTGTGAATAATATCAGAATTGTTGGATGGGTAATCGGGATATTCATATTTAATTAGATTCGTTCTTCGTTTCTTTTTATAGATGAAAAACTTCGTTTTATCTTCGAAAGTAAGGAAATTACAACATGTTTTAATTAAATAAACGAGTCAATCGTTTAAACCAATAAACTTTTATTCTTGTTAAAAAATATAGAAACTGCATTCAATAATTTACAAAAACAAAAATAAAGAAAGCAAAACAAAAGATTTTCAATTTCAAACATATTTAAACATTTGGTTTTATTTACAAATAATAAAGTCGTAAATACAATCTTGTTTACTTAATAAATATAATAATATCGTAAGAAGCTTTATATATTGCGTTCTTTCGTCAATCATATAAATCACTTCTCTTTTATATCCTATATATGAAACTCAGTCCACAAGTAGTGTGTCCGAACTCTATGAAGGAACGGTATAAGATACATTGATCAATAAATCAATGTACATTGTTCCAATGTGTAGCATCTCGTGAATATACTCACAAAAAAAAAAGATGAGACAAAATTCACACATATTCCGTTACGATGGCGAGTCGATCGCATCTATTGTCATCCTCGTGTCGCTTCACATTAAAGGTCAACGGATAGATATGCAAGATTAATGCTTTCCTTTTTTCTCTCTCTCTCTCTCTCTTCCGTTTCCTATTTCGTACCTGTCTTGCTAATGCAACTTTTGTTACGATTCTTTAGATGGAATCGAAACGATAAAAGTATCGTGGAAATCTTGGAGGAAGTTTTTTAAGTAAGGATCACCAAGTACGTTGTTATCGCTGAGAATATCTGTAAAAAATATATAAAATCAAATATATTTCAGTGAAACACTCGATTATTTATCCTCGCGTCGTTTCTTTTCTTTTCTTTTTTCTTTCTTCTTTAACAACTTTTTATTTTCGTTCGTTGAATGCTCACCGAAAGCAGAAGAGGAAGATCGACGCGTATTAAACCAGCAACGGTAAAAATATGTACTTTCCTTAGTTGAAAGTAAGCCGCTGCTTCTATATTTTCCTGTAATCAGAATCAATAGAGATCTCATAGAATACAAAGGCTCGAAGGAGCGTTCGCTTCGTTAAGAGCGAGGAATCTAATTTAAAGTAATTGATCGTTCAAGGTAACAAAGAGGTGTTATAGGAAGAGACGAGTTTAGAGGAAATAATGAGAGAAAAAGCAAGTTGCGAGAATGTTATCATATTATCTAAAACTTAAAATTTCATCGAGGTTCTTTTATTTTTTATTTGTTTCTATTGTTTGTTTGTTTCTTGGGGAGACAAAGAGGGATATAAAGGAGTAAGGTTCGAAGAGTAAAGAAAAAAAATTTAGATCGAAACGATCAACGATCAACTTTTATTAATACCAGAGTACTGCTTACCTGTAAATGTAAATTCGATTTCAGAGAAACGGAAGAGTAAGGTGAGAAAATAAGCTTGCCGACACGATTCGCCTAAACAAATAATAATCGAGTTATATCGCCGTACGTGTGGCGTTCGGGAAATTTCAGTTTGGTTTAGAGAAAGATCTACCTGATGAGCTGTCATGTGACACACGGTGGTAATCAATACGAGGTTCCACGCGCAATCAGTCACCAGCATTGATTCCCTGATCTTCCCGTAATCCGATAATTTGAACACTTTCAACGAATAAATCCTCGACATCAGGTTGAACGACATAGTCGAGATCCAAAACAACAACTGAATCGCGTATACGGAATTAATTATTTCGGTCGCGTTCGCTAGAGAACAATGAAGCCACCATATCTGTTGTAACATCGAATGCCTAATTGATCGATGCGCCTCTATTATCTTGTCAGCTGGTAACAGGTCGGGGAAAAAACGATAAAAATAATTGTTTGAAAATAGGAGCACAAAGGTACGATTAAACATTCATTCAAACTCGTTAGCCCGCGTCGCTCATGACACGATTAAAATCCTCGATAAAAATCCTATGATTTGTAATCGAGGAAATGATCGAGACAATATCGATTCGTATAAAATGAGTATCGAAGAAATTTTCGATTTCGTTCGATAGGGACGCGTGATTTTCATGATTTATTGTTGTTTTAAACGAAAGATCAGATTTTCGTATGAATTTGTAAGAAACAAATGTCAACAATAATAATCAAACATACGAACGAAACAGAATAAAATAAGAATTTATAGAGTGCCAAGATTCTTTACTGTGCAACATGAAGGAAGAAAAATATATAGATTAAAGAAAACGATCGACTACGGTTCGAATACGATTAAACGATGCATAAAATTGATCGAAAATAAATAAACCCGTGAACTTTAATATTGTATATCCGTTTAAAAGATAAATAAGAAATAAACTCACCCTTAGAGAATTCTATCATTGAGCAGAGATGACGGAATCGTTCCTCGATAAGGAATAAAATGCACACGAATATCAAAATTTGTGTATTCATCGAAGCATCCATGATGAAGTAAATTATCCCGCGAAAAATTGGCACTCTCGGCTCGATTCTAAAAGGAAAAATCTAAATAAATATCTATATATCTAAATATCTATATATCTAAATATTAAAAATCTCAATAAAATAAAATTTTATTGCGTATACATTTAACGTTTCGATAATTGCTTCACAAATGTAAACACATTTATATATTTATGCAATTTCTCAACAATTCTTATCGAATTTGAAATAGTCCTACTTTATTTTCAATTTTTAAAAATTTGAACATTTATACGATATAATATATAACTATCATAAAATTTGATGTTCGATTCTTCTTTACAACATCTTACCTGTACGTGAAATATCCTACTATCGCCCAATATGAGAAACTGACGAACACTGTGACATGACAAATGATACGCAATTTATTTCCTTTTGAAAAATCACGAAATTTTGTAGCTCGATCAAAATTACGTAACTGCGATAAAACGGATCGAATCTTCCAATTCCATAAAGTTGTCACCGATGCATCCGTGAACAAGCACAAATAAATAAGAAATACTCTTATTATGACGATAAGCATGCTTTTTAAATCTGAATCTTCGTACGAGAATACATAAATGTACATTACTACGAGACTAACTAAATACAGAGTCATTGAGAAAACGATGAATATTATATCTCGAAGTCTTCTCGCTTTTACATTGTCCTTTGAAGCACACAGAGCGGTACATCCTAATATTAAACCGGCATTAAAAATCGAATTTGTATCTCCAACGAGCACCATTATTTCTGCAAACTTCTTTTTCTTTTTTAGATTTTAAAATATTATGTTATATTTAATTCAAAAATGTAAATATTTCAATAACGATATATTATAACTGAACGATAACTGATGAACAATGTATAATTTTTGTTCTTATTCATATACAAAATATTAATTGTAACATTCTAAATAGTGAAAACGAAACATGTGCGTCAGACGAGCAATAAATATCGTTTAATACGAAATCTGAAGAAAAGTTCTACATCGATTTTGTAATCAATGGATAACGTATTTATAAGCAAAAAGCAAATAATGTTTTCATTGACATTAAAGAGCTTAAATACGTAATGTTTTTACATGAAATCAAGATCTAAATTTGTTTCATAATTCAAAAGAATGAAAAAATGTATATGTGGTAAATATGGGCAAGTTTGAAATGACATAATTTCAAATGACATGTTATTTCATTTTATAATTATATACATAATTTTTTTCAGATCTATAAATATTTTTGAAATGATATTTGAAACTTTTTCAAATAACATATTATTTATTATAATTTAAATACTCTTCTACTGATTTATCAATTTTATTCGAAGTATACTTTGTTTTACAAGATCTTCGATCTAAAAATATATTATAAAACCGAAAATATAATAATTATATTTTTTATATTAAAAATTAAGATATATTATAATTTTGAAAAAAAAATAATGAAAATGCGTTTAATTAAAATCCTGTATTTTGTTTGTGATTAATTACGACAAAATTAGATAATGGAAAAAGGACAGATATAGGAAAAATTAAAGAATTAGTATTATCTGTAAAATACTATAAATTAAATATATAAAAATAGAGTAATAATTAAGTACAGTGCCATCTATTGAATACTTTATCTTACCCTATCTTTAAAGAAATGTCTTTGACATTTAAGAGATAGCGCTGACAGTAAATTCTTATCATATCTCTATCCTTCTCACATTATCTCTACATATATTTTATTTATGGCATTCTGGTGATAGCATTGATTCCAATATTTTTAAACTAATTCTTGTGTTGCTCTTCAATTATTTGTCCTTTTTGTTTATGCAATCTACCATTCTATCATTAGATCTAATTAATCTAATTAATCTAATTTCTGATTAATTTTATTGTCTTTTTATGTTCTATTGATTAAAAATTTTAACAGAAACTATGCATTCTTATATATCGTTTTATTATCGCATATATAGCATCTTCGAAGTGATAAAAGATATTTTGTTCTTCTTGTACATTTTCTTGTACATTTTCTTGTCTGTGACTTCGAATACTTCCTTGCACATTCTGTTATGCTAATAATAAGTCAGAGCTTTGAGAATTCAAACATGAGATGGCACTGATCTTTGAAATTTTTTTATAGTTGTTTCATTTATCAGCCTAATGTAAGTAAATATTTATTTAAAAATATTTATATAAAATATAAAAAAAAACAAATATCGCAAAAATTACGTAATATTGATAAAAACTTATTCGGAAAATAAAAAAAAAAACTTAAATTTGTATGCAAATATACTAAAACAAAACACTCGTAGAAATATTAGAAAAATCATAGAAAAAAATTTATTATATATAAAAAAAAAAGATAAAAAAAAAGAAGACAAATAAGATAAAAATATAGAAATATATTTAAAATATAAATGGAAAATATAAAAGTGAAATAATATATATAAAATGTATTATGAAATATAAATATGTAAAATATATAGTATATAATATAAAATATAATATAAAATAAATAATAAAT
>NW_006263682.1:662926-666142 GCF_000469605.1 Apis dorsata | reverse complement strand
TTTATATATGCATTATTAAATTTATATATGCAACATAGAAATACAAAAATATATATATATAGAAAAATTATAAAATATATATATTTTCCTATAAATATATATAAAAATGAATAGATTCCTTGCATAATTTTAATATATATTTGTAATATAAAATTTACAACAATAGAAATGACAGCAAATGAACACGTTCTTTATTTCACAATTTAAAAAATTATAATTAAATGAATATAAAAATATTATAAAATATTATAAAATATTGTTAATGTTATTTATGTTTAAAATATTGAAATAAGAAGAAATTCATATTTATCCTTGTACATATTGACCGTCATATCATGTGCATACTTACGATATAATATTCAGAATCAATTCACAACTGAATTTGTTATTTAATTTTATTTTTCATAATGTATAAATTTCATTCCTATTTTCACTAAATTTGTTAGTAAATTTCTAATATTTTAATTTAAACATTATAATTTAGATTATTTTCGAACAAATATTGACTAATCTTTCAATTACGAAGTAGTGTTCTATGGTTCTAAGAGAAATTGACTTGATCATCTGGATGTTATAGATATTTATTAACTGCTTTAATTAAAATGTAAGATAATATTTATCCAATTTTCATTATTTTTCATAAATCAAAAAATTTTTTTGTAATTGCGTGTTTACGTATGTATTCATGAAATATGTCGTTATATATTGTAACCCAAATTTAATAATTGAATTTTAGCTAAAATATTTTCTTTGTTATTATATCTTAAAATATCTTTATTATATCTTAAAATAAACAAAATTAAATTAAATTAAATTTGTAGAATATAATTATTGTATAATATATTGTGATATGTGTTTATATAAATATAAATACAAGAAGAAAGAAAATATATATGTATATACTATATGCACAGTGAGTACTTATTAAGTGGTTAGTATATCTGACATTGAAAATTATTCTACTTATAATTTGATTGTGAATAAGTTTTACTACAAATGTATGATTTTCAAATAAATTCACATTGTAAAGTTTTAATATTTTAGAGTCAAAGATGCCTGGAGAACCATCTATGAGTGGAAATAAGAGCTCTGGAAAAATTAAACGCATTTCTATTCCAAGAGTACAGAGTAGCACAGATACAGAATTGCAATCACAAAGTGGATCTACTCCATTGCAACCAACTGCACTTCACTATGCAGCATTTCGTACAGATCCTGATGAAAGTGTATTGCCACCAACTTTAAGATGTCGACTTTTTGAATTATTTCAACAAATAGAAAAAGAATTTGAAGTTCTTTACACAGAAAATTTAGGATGTATGAATATTAATTTTTTTATATAATATTTATTATAAAATATTATATTATGTATATATTAAATTCAAATTCGGAGAAAATATTTTTTTTCATTAGGAAAACAACTTTAAATTTAATTATTAATTAAAAATTATATTTATTGATCTAGTACAAGAAAAAATAGATACTCTTAGTGAGAGACTTGAAAGAGAATGTTATGGTTCTGGAGAACGGAGTTTACCTCTTGGAGATGTTGCAGACTTTCCAGATACAAAAGGTCTTTCCAAACAAAAATGTAAGAATGTTTAAAATTAATAAAATATGATAAATAATAATTATCTTAAATATTCCTTTCAATTATTAAATTAGATTATTATATTTATGTTTATAGCTATGGCAGGAAACTCAGCACCAAAAACAAAAACAACTTCTAATAAGTTAAAAGCTCAAACTAGTAAAATAGTTTCCAGTTTTAAAACACCAACAATGACTTGTAGTATGCAAAGAGAATATTCTGGACATCGAGATGGTGTTTGGGAAGTTTCTGTTGGAAGATCAGGCCAAATTATTGCTACAGCTTCTGCTGATCACAGTGCTAGAGTCTGGGCTGTTGATAGTGGACGTTGTTTATTGCAATATATTGGTTTGTTTTTATTTAAAATTTTATATTTTTTATTGTAATATAACTTATTTTAATTTATATTAAAAAATATTCTTATTATTTGATAAATTAACATTAGAAATATTATTATTATTTTTATATAAAATTTTTTAAGTTTTATATATATAATCAATTTTAAAAATTTTAATTTTATTTTTATTTATTTTATTAATTTCAATATTACATTTCAATTGATATATTTTTGGAATAAATATGTACTAATATATATATATATTATATGAACTAAAATAAAATTTTTCATTTTATAGGTCATTCTGGTTCTGTTAATTCCATACGTTTTCATCCTACCAAAGAGTTAGCACTCACATCAAGTGGAGATAATTCTGCTCATGTATGGCAAGCTGCTGTAGATTGGGATTTACCCAAAAGACAGAATTCATCTGAAGAACTTTCAGGCTTGAGTTCTGATAGAAATCTTAGTGGAGTGATTGTTTTAAATGAAGAGCAAGAAGAACCTCCTACATTGAGGTAAGGATTAAAAGTTAATTTAAATTTTTTTTATTTTTCAATCTGATTTTTAATTTATTCATTGTATTTATTTTATAAATATTTTAAATTAAAATGATCTTTTTTGGATGTAAATAAAATTTATATCAAATCATAACGATTGATAACGAACATATTGAAATAATTTATTTGTGCTGTTTTGTGAAATATTATAGAACTCCAGTACGAGAATTATTAGGTCATACGGGTGTCGTTATGGCCGCAGATTGGTTACCTGATGCAGAACAAGTGGTTACTGCTTCTTGGGATAGAACAGCGAATCTTTATGATGTAGAAACTGGAGAAATTATTCATACATTATGTGGACATGATCAAGAACTTTCTCATGTATCAACTCATCATACACAAAGACTTTGTGTTACTTCAAGCAAAGACAGTACTTTTCGTTTGTGGGATTTTAGAGAATCTATTCATTCAGTTTCTGTTTTTCAAGCACATACCGAGTAAGTAAATTCGATAAATCGTCATTAAATGAAATAATTATTATCATTTTAAATGCAGGACTGTAACATCAGCTGTCTTTACACGTGAAGATAAAATTGTTTCTGGTTCAGATGATAGAAGCGTAAAAATATGGGAATTACGAAATATACGAAGTCCTTTAGCTACAATTCGAGGTGATAGTGCTGCTAACCGATTAGCAGTATCAAGCACTGGCATTGTTGCAATTCCACATGATAACCGACAAATTAGATTATTTGATCTTAGTGGTCAACGATTAGCTAGATTGC
>NW_006263682.1:660095-662825 GCF_000469605.1 Apis dorsata | reverse complement strand
ATATATATATATATATATCCTATAAAATTGATTTTAGGGACATAGAAGAATGGTCTCATCGGTAGCTTGGGCTGATAGTGGTGTCTGTAATTTGTTCTCTTGTGGTTTCGATAGATTAGTTCTGGGATGGAGTATCATACCTCTTAAAGAATGTTAATATATATGTTATAATATGTACATTATAAATATATTTATTTAATTTAGTTTAATGTAATGTTAAAGTAAGATTATAAAATCAAATGAAAATTGAAAATAAATAATTAAACTAATTCTAAAACTTTAAAAATTGTAAAAGAATAGTTAGATATACACTTATACACTATCATGCCTATTCCCAAGATGATTAAGGATTCCAGTTTTTCATTATTAGTAACCACTGAAATAATACAATATACATTAATATAATGTAAATACATTAATATGTAATCTGCTTAAATACATTAACATAAATCATAGATATATGAAAATGAAATTTCTTACCTGAATAAGCTGTGAGTAAACAAAGAATAATATATCCCAATATAAGTAAATAATGAGGTGTCAGGAAAATATGTCCCCAAGTAATTTCTAATAGCCCCAACAGTATTCCAGAACCACCAATTATTAAAGCTTTCATAAGATGTATCACACTACATGTATTTGGATTGTTTGGATAAAAATACCATTTAAATTTGGTTAAAAAAATAACAGTAAAGACAAAACTAATGAGCGCAAAAACGGTACTGAATATTATTAAATAAAGATTACAATTTCGATTAAAATTAGGTTGAAATGTTTTCCAATATTGAACATATTCATTATTATTGTTACATAAAAAGAAATTTCGAAAAGATTCAATAAGGCACAGAATTATTGCTAGTTTCCAACAATGTTTTATTTCGCAATTATAAAGCAAATGTCTGTATGCTTGTCTTTTAAGTAATATTAAATCAACTAAAATTATCACTGAATCGTATTCAATATATTTATCAGCCAAGAAGCCACATGTTTCCTAAAATAAATAAAAATCAATTACTAATTAAAAGAAGAAAATATTTTTCTGTGTAAAAATTATTTTATAATATAAAATTTATAAAATTTCGGGAATATAGATAAAATAAAATACAATGGTCATAAATTTTACTAATAAAATATTTGTTATTAATATATAAAAAAATAATTTATAATACAGGAAAATTTATGATATAAGAAAATCTATGCAAATTCTTGATAAATCATAAAACATTATGATATTATTTAAGCAACAAATAAAATAATTATGAGAAATTAGTAATCAAGATAAATATTTTTATTGATACAAAATAATCAAAGGATAAAGACAGCAATAAAAATTGTCATACAGTTAATAATTTAAACATTAGTATAATAGTAATTATTATTAATATTATTATATTATTATATTAATAATAATTATTAATTTAATTATTAATTAAATATTAATGTATTTATCAACACTGCACATTATCACAAAATCAAAGACATATTATTTATATATAGAAGTTGAAAAAAACATTAAATGAAATGATAAAAAAAGAGATTGGAACTTATAAAAAATTATAAATATATATCAATGAAACCTTGAAATATAGTAATTTTTACAGATAAGAATAAAGCATTCTATTCATTTTGATATGTATTCGAATTTTATAAATAATTAAAGACAATACTTCATTGATTTATAACATTTTTTTCTTCGAATGAAAAAGGTTAAAATATAATTAAAAAATAAAATATAATTAAAATATAATTTAAAATTGTAAAAAAGAAATAAATTTGTATAACATACACATTTTAAAAGTTTTAAAACATTTGGAGAATATTTTCTATAAAGTTCTTCTATTTCAGTACCACAATTTACACATCGATACATTATTAAATCAATTATCTTTCTTTCATATTTTGTTTTTTCTTTAATAAAATTATCTGCAATTAAATACATATAACCTAAAAAATAATATAATTTTCTATACCAAACTAAATAAATATATATATAAATGTTTATTTTTATTTTACAAATTTACAAATTTTTGAAAATTTCATGAATTTATATTCGAATAATTATATGAAGAAATGAAAATTATATTATTATATTATAAATATTATTTTGTCAATAAATTAGATAGATCGTTTCATTTTTGTTTTCTTTATATTTTCTTTATAAAGAAATATGATATAAAAGAATATGTTAATATATAATTTATATATTATATATTATAATTTAGTTCGAATATATAATTTAGTTCGATAGGTTGCATATTAATATTCTGAATATTGTTTGTATAATAGTAATATCAATAGTAATATATATATATATATATATATGAATATATAACTTATATATATATAATAATATATATAATATAAAAATAAATATATAAATATATAAATTATATATAATGTAAAAATGCATTTATTTGTTTTATCTTAATTATAGCACTTATTAAGAGAAAATATTTAAAGTGAATAGTAATAAAATACACATTTATTTCAAGGATTACATACTTGAAGTGAAAGTGAAATACATTTTTATAAAGTAGGAAATGGATACAATCATTCAGTTGTCTGGCGAAGTTTATTTCGTATAAACGTTATGGAGAAAAATACTATTTTGCTTCCAAATGGAGAGTTAATGCCAATAATTGGTTTTGGCACTTGGCAGGTAAAATTCTTCTATTTTATATCAATTTTTTATATTTATATTTTTAATAATTTTTTAATAATTTTTTTTTC
>NW_006263682.1:659752-660073 GCF_000469605.1 Apis dorsata | reverse complement strand
GGAATGTCATATATTTTTTATAATAAATATATTTTAATGAATATTAAAATTAATTATTTTATTCTAACAATAAAATAAAATTTGTTCGAAGTAAATTCAAATTTGTTCAAAATAAAAAATGAAAAGAATAATATTGAATAAAATTTATTCTATAATATTCTATAATTGTATATTATATTAATTCTAATATATATGTATATTTAGAGAAATTTTGTGTTCACTTCCGAAACTTATGTTTTATTTTAATGAAATAATGTATCAATTAATATTAAATGTTAACATGCATAATAATTTTGATATGAAATACATAAAAATAATAAA
>NW_006263682.1:656310-659539 GCF_000469605.1 Apis dorsata | reverse complement strand
TGTATTTAATTATTATAACAAGCTAAAATTATAAAATTATAAAAGTTATGAATTTTATATATATATATATATATATATTTATTTATTTATTAATTGTAAAAGATTATTAAAAATTATATTTAAAATTTTGTAAAAATTATGAATTATGTATATATTAAATTGAAAGTAATAGATAATAAAAAATTATAAAATCAAATTTCTTAGCACGACTTTAACTTCTTGAAATTATAAGTTTTCTTGAATTTTTTAAAAAATTAATTGTTTTTCAAAAAAAATAAAAAATATATTATATTTAAGGCACAAGAAAAGGAATTGGAAGATGCATTGAACATTGCTTTAGAAGCAGGATATAGACATATTGATACAGCAACGTCGTATGAAAATGAAAAAGTAATTGGTGACGTTCTTAAAAACTGGTTTGATTCTAAAAAACTTAAACGATCTGATATATTTATTGTTACAAAGGTAATATTAACGATAATTCATTATATCATATGTCCATATTTATAATTTTGTAAATGTCTTAAAATATTTTTATATGTGTATAATAATCAAATGGATATGATTTTAATAAATAAATGTTTTACAAAATTGATAAGATTAATTGTCAAAAAATTATTTATTATTAAAATATAAAAGATTATTAAAAATACATATTTTTTGCATATTTTTTGCTTATAGCTTCCTGCTGTAGGAAATAGAGCAGAAGATGTGGAAAAATGGATTAAAACATCATTACAAAATTTACAATTAGAATATTTAGATCTTTATTTGATTCACGTTCCGATTGGTTTTGAAAAAGTTGGGGATATTTTACATCCTTTTGACGAGAATGGCCAAATTAGACTTGATAATAGTACAAATCACGTAGAAATTTGGACCGAAATGGAGAAACAAGTGAAATGTGGCCGAACTAAAGCAATTGGATTATCAAATTTTAATATTTCTCAAATCAAGCGAATTTTAAAAAACACGAAAATGAAAATATCAATGCTGCAGATTGAATTGCATATTTATTTTCAACAAAAGGAACTGGTAAAATCTTTTTTTAAATCTTTATTATAGAATTATCAACAATTTTATTTTATAAAAAAAATAACATTTTTTTAGGTAAAATTTTGCAAGCAAGAAAATATTCCTATAACGGCTTACTCGCCACTTGGCTCACGTAGTCTTGTTAAATTATTGAATAAAACAGAAGAAATTTCAGATATGTTACAAAACGATGTAGTAATGGAAATAGCAAAAAACTATAAGAAATCATCTGCACAAATTTTATTAAAATATATTGTACAAAATGGAATCGTAGTTATCCCTAAAAGTACAAATCCTCAAAGAATTAAGGAAAACATACAACTTTTTGATTGGGAACTTAATCCGGAAGATATGAAAAAATTATATAATCTCGATCGTGGTGAATCTAGTAGGATTTGTGATTTAAAATTTTTTAAGGGAATTGAAATTCATCCCGAATATCCTTTCTAAATTTATATTATATTATATTATAATATTATAGATAATATGATTTAATTTTAATAATTAATTTTAATAATTTTAATGTAATTCATTATATTGCATATATATAATTATGAAATATAAATAACAATAATGATTTACTTACTCGGAAGATGTATTTTTATAGTATTATGTAGAAAAAAGAATAATTTTATACAAATAAATAAATATCTATTAATTTTGTGTGTGTTTTAAATTATTTAAAAAATTATAATTTTAGAAATATACCAAAATAATATTATAAATAGCAATAATTAATTTTCATCGCGGAAAGGTTAAAATCGTGGATGTGAATTTGGATACATGGCGATGTATTTGTATTAATATTTAATAGGTAGCACATAACTTATAAACATATAGACTGAAGATATTAAAAATCTAGTTAGAAATCTCGTGTTCGATAATAGCACTATATGATATTATTTTATCTCTATCTTAGATCATACATATTTATAAACACAATTTTAGATACTTTGAAGTAAAGATAAAATCATTTATGTATATATATTGCATGTGATCAAAGTAATGACAGAAATTTTCAAAACAATAAATATTTATGTTTAATCAATATTAAGTCTGAAATTTATATTTTATCTTATTTTATGTTAATTTAATTTTTTCTCTATTAATTTGTATTTTATTTTTATAATTTTAAATCATTATGATATTTTGAAAATTATAATTTTTTTTAAAAAAAATATTTTTTTTAAAAAAATAATAACAACAATACACAAATATTTAGACAAAAATTATTTATTTATAATTATATTGTATAGATTTTAAAATAATATAATTTTTTAAAATTTATTTCTTATTCTATTATAATTTATTAATAAATTATTTTCTTTATAATACAATTGCTATAATACAAAATAATATATCGCAATAATACAAAATATTAGATATATTAAATTAATACATGTTTATTAAAAATTTAAAAATTATTAGTAATTAATAATTCACAAATGATATATTTTCCGTTATTTTATTCTTGCTTTAGTTTGACTCATAATTCTTTATATATGAGTGCTATCTATAAGTATATAGTTTAAGCCTATAATAATAAAAGATATATATACACATAAGTATTAAAGTTGTATTCTCAATAAAATGGAATATATGTAATATTAATATCATGTAAACTTTTATATAATAATATATTAATTATATTCAAGTTCATAAAAAAATTAATTTCGTTTTTTTATAATTTTTATTTTTAATTTTAAATTATGATTTGTGATAATCGAAAATATATCTTTTTCTGAAATGTAACTTTTACATCATATATATATTAAGTTCAAGCTCATATTTAATAATGTGTTGTGTCAACAATAAGAACGCTTTTATAATTGTTAAATAACAATTTATAATGTTTCACACATAAAAGGAAATTAATTAAAGGTAAAAAATTGTTATTAACAATATAATTTTAAATAATTTTTATCTAAATTATATTAAATATTATATTAAATTATTTTAAGATTATATTGCCACTCCCTGACACCTCATTTATGTAGTTATTTGAAATATTTTTTTTATATATAAGTATATTTTAAATTTATTTTATAAGAAGGAAATTTTTTTGGCAAATATTTTATGTTTTATTGATGAATTTTTATTTTCTTAAATATTTTGTTTTATTTATATATAATTAATAAAATAAAATATATAATAAAAAATTCAAATAAATTCAATTTTCAAAATTCGATTTTAA
>NW_006263682.1:646216-655453 GCF_000469605.1 Apis dorsata | reverse complement strand
TTGGGTAACAAATTAAATTTTTTTAATTTAAGATATATACGAAATATGCCATTCATTCGTTATTTGACATTTATCATTTGTTATTTGAAATTTATTATTTGACGTTTATCGTTAATTTTTATGAATCCAAATAATATTTTATATTAAGTTATATATATTTTAAAAATTATATTTTAAAAATTNGAAATTTTTATAACAATTATTTGTATATTATTATATACATTGTATATAAGACACAATTGTTTATTTAAATTTTAAGAAAGTTGATAATAAATTAATCAAAATTTTATATTATATTATATTAAATATTAAATATATTAAATATTAAAAAAATTTATTCAAGAAATCAAAATAACATATTAATGATAAATATAAAAAAATTTTTAATATCTAAAAAAAGATAAAAATTATAATTAATACATAAATTATTTGATAAAAATAATTAACTTAATAATATTTTATTTCAGATTATAACTAATTTGAGTAAACTTAATAATTTACTACTTATATTAAAATAATAATAAGTAATAATGCATTGTGTACCAAAAATTTTAATATATATTTATATTTTGTCATATAACACATTTGCACAAAATATCTTGTATGAAGAATTATATCAACATTGTCCACAACATTGGATAAAATTTCAAGAATCATGTTATCGTTTTATAAAAAGTCCTATTAAGGAAAGACAAGATGCTAAAAGAAATTGTGAAGCCTATCAAAGTGATCTTATTACAATTAATTCTTTGGAAGAACATGGATTCATATTATATCAATTATTATGGCAAGATCCACAACATCGTAAATGGTATACTGGTATCATAAATCAAAATGGAAATTGGATAAATGAAGGTGATAATACTCAATTAGTAAATATGGATAATGCATTTTTACCTGAACCATTTGATTCATTTGATAAAGATTATTTAATATATTCTTATAATAATAATTTACAACGTTGGGGATTAGAAAAAGTAACTGGTAAAGAAAAACTATTATATATTTGTGAAGCACCAATTTCTAATTTATATAACTTAATAGATGATGATCGTACTTATCAATATGGTATTGAAATTGATAATCCTAATGAAATACCCAGAGGACCATATTTTATTAAGCAACCTACAGATAAAGTATTTGATATGTCAACAAGAAAAATAAGTAATGATGTTTCATTGAGTTGTTTAGCAGGTGGTTATCCTACACCAACATATGAATGGTTTAAAGAAGATTATGAAAATGATAAATTAATTGCAACAAAAATAGATCCATTAAATAATGTTAGATATACAGTTAGTGGTGGTACTTTAATTATTTATGAACCTGATCAAGTAAGTATCTTAAATGTATCTTAAATTTTATAAGTATTTTAAAAGTATCTTAAATTTTAATAATTTAAATTTTATAAAACTTATGCAAAATAAAAGAAAATTTTATTTAATTATAATATAAATTAATTATTTTTAGACAGAAGATAGAGGTTCATATCATTGTAAAGCAACAAATAAATTTGGTACAATCATATCTGAAAGTGTAGAATTGTCTTTTGGATATATTTTAGAATTTAATTTAAAGCGTTCAGAAGAACGCGGAGATCAAAATTGGGGTAAAGCTGTATATTGTGATCCACCACAACATTATCCTGGAGTAAAATATTATTGGGCACGTGATTATTTTCCTAATTTTGTGGAAGAAGATAAACGTGTTTTTGTTTCCAATGATGGTGCACTTTATTTTTCTGCATTAGAAATGATTGATCGTGGCAATTATTCTTGTAATGTTCAAAGTGTTGCTTCTGATACTGGTCGTAATGGACCATTTTTTCCTTTAAGAGTTGATCCACATTGTAATTATCTTTTTCTTCTGTATATAAATTATTCTTCAATCTTTGCATCAATTATTTAATATTTTTTTTATGTTTCAGCTTCTTTTCAGCAATTAAAATTCCCTAATAATTTTCCAAAAGCATTTCCAGAAGCTCCAATTGCAGAAGAGGAAGTTAGACTTGAATGCATTGCATTTGGATAGTAAGTTCAATTTTTTTTTTAAACTTGATTTATAATTAATAATTTTATAAATATATGTATAAAAATTTATATCAAAATAATATATGATTTTATTATATAATATATTTTTTAATTTAATAGTCCTGTTCCATCATACAATTGGACAAGAAGAGGTGCACCACTACCACGTGGAGCTTACACAACTAGTTATAATCGAGTATTAATAATTCCTAAAATACATGTTGATGATCAAGGAGAATATATTTGTAGAGTTTATAATGATAGATTATCAATTGAAAATTTTGTAACGCTAACTATACAGGCAGCTCCGAATTTTACAATTCCATTAGTAGATAAACATATGGATAATAGAGGAGAGTTAACTTGGACTTGTGAAGCATTTGGAATACCAGATGTAACTTATAATTGGTTTAGAAATGGTGAAATATTAAACATGGAAACGCTTTCTTCTGAAGATAAAGATCGATATTCCATACAAGACAATGTTTTAAGTATAAAAAATTTGGATCCAGAACGAGACCAAGCAATGTATCAATGTCGTGCAAAAAATCAATTAAAAACAAGATATTCATCTGCACAACTTCGAATTTTATGTAATTATTTAAATATTTAATAAAATTAGTTTAATATAAGTATAGTTAAGTTAGAATTTCGAAAAATATTAAAAAATAAATATACTATAAATATACAAAATTTATCAATACATATACACATATATATATATATATTTATAAATGATTTTGATTGTTTTTTAAATAACAGCATTAAAACCATCTTTTAAAAAAAGACCTATGGAACCTGAAACTTATGCAGCAGAAAAAGGTAATATTACAATTATTTGCAATCCTGAAGCTGCACCTAGACCGAAATTTGTTTGGAAAAAAGATGGAAATGTGATTGGTTCTGGCGGTAGACGAAGAATTTTAGAAACTGGTAATCTGATAATCAGTCCTGTATCAAGAGATGACGAAGGCACATATATTTGCACTGCAACTAATCAGTATGGAAATGATGAAACTCGGGGACGGCTAATAGTATTACGTAAGCCAATATATTTTACTTTATATCATTATCATTTTATAATACTATATATATATATTTAAGATATTAATTTTAATTAAAGGTGGTCCACAATTTATGGAAAAATTACCACAACAAATTACTACAGCAGTTATGCAAAATCAAACATTGCGTTGTACGGGAGAAATAGATGAAATGCTAGATGTAGCTTATATTTGGAAACATAATGGTTTACGTATTCGAGATGAAGATTTAATAAATAATCCTAGGCTGAATATTAATGGAGAAGAACTTAATATAATAAATGCTACATTTGCAGAAGCAGGAGAATATGAATGTATAATTAAAAGTGCAGTAAGTGAAATTTCTAGTAAAACAATAGTTACAATAGAAGGACCACCAGGACCACCTGGTGGTGTACAAGTTAAAAATATTGTAAAAACTTCTACAACTTTACGTTGGACTGATGGTGCTTTCAATGGAAAACCTATTACTATGTATAGCATAAGTGCGAGAACAAATTGGAATCATACATGGTTTATTATCATAGAGAGTATGTATAATATAATTATTTATAATTTTATAATTTTATAAATCTTTTTTAATAAAAATTATTTATACAAATATTATTTCAGACATAACTGCTATTGAAGTAGATAGATATAATGGTAGAAAGGAGGCTTATTTGGAGAATGTTTTAAATCCTTATACTACATACGAGTTTCGAGTATCTGCTTTTAATGAATTAGGATATAGCTTACCATCATCACCTTCCCCACAATATAGTACTTCACCAGATAAACCAATGAAAGTTCCATTTAATATAGGTGGAGGAGGAGGAAAAATTGGTGATCTTACAATAACATGGAATCCTTTACCACCATCTGAACAAAATGGTCCTGGAATCTACTATAAAGTTTTTTGGCGTCGAAAATATCACGAAACTGAATTTCAATCATTGTCTTTAAAGAATTATGGTAATATTGGAAGAAGTGTTGTTCCAATACAACAACAATATTATTATACAGAATATGAAGTTAAAGTTCAAGCAGTTAATGCATTAGGTTCTGGACCAATTTCTAATGCAGTTACAATATTTAGTGCTGAAGATATGCCTCAAGTAGCTCCTCAACAAGTTGTTGCACAAAGTTATAATAGCACTAGTTTGAAAGTTAGTTGGAAACCAATTGAAGAGACGCGTGAAAAAATACGGGGCAAATTGATAGGTCATAGAATAAAATATTGGAAAGAAAATAATAGAGAAGAAAATGCAGTATATTATTTATCTCGAACAAGAAGACCTTGGGCTCTTGTAGTTGGTTTACAGCCTGATACTTATTATTATGTTAAAGTAATGGCATATAATTCTGCTGGAGAAGGCCCTGAAAGTGAAAGATATTTAGAAAGAACTTATCGTAAAGCACCACAAAAACCACCATCTTCTGTCAATGTATATGGAGTAAATCCTTCAACAGTTCGAGTTGTTTGGCGTTATGTACAACCAAGTTTAGAAGAAGAACCATTAATAGGTTATAAAATACGTGTTTGGGAGTTAGATCAAGATATGAGTACTGCAAATGATACTATTATACCAGGTGGCTCAAAATTAGAAGCTGATATTACAAATCTTAGTCCTGGAAAAGCATACCATTTACGTGTACTTGCATTTAGTAAAGGAGGAGATGGACGTATGTCAAGTCCAACTCATACATTCCAAATGGGTGATGCAGCTGCTTTTAGAAGTAGTGCTTCTAATAAGATTTTGAATGCTGCTTTAGGCATATCATTGTTATTATTATTAAAAATTTATGAATATATATAATATGACTATACTTTTTATACAATACAGATTCACTAAGTAATTATAACAGATTAAAAATATATATAATTATATTAAATATTTTTATGAAAATCTAAATAAATTAATACGCGATTATTAATTTATCAAATAATATTTAAAGTGAATTATAATGCTATTATTAATTCAATTTTTTTGCAATGAAATCTAATTTTCAATAATATAAATAATATTAACATTGCAACATTTTTAAAAGAATAACACTATATTAAAATTACAATTGATTATTGTGAAATTAAATATTGTTCAATGCAATATTTTATGTTAAATAAGTAGATAATAATTATCAATTATGATATTAATATAATATTAATATGAATGAATGTAAAATATCAATAATTTTTTAAATTTTTATATTTTTTATAAATATAGAAAAAATATTTTCCAATTATAATTCATTTGAAAATATTAAGAAATTTAGTATTTAAATATAACATAAATTTTTATATAGATTAACATTATTTTATAAATTAATTAGAAATTATAAAAAAAAGATTTTTGTAATTAAACATTTTTATACAATATCTATCCGTCCATAAATATCCAAATAATGAAATGTAAATAATAATTATCATATATAATATTTTTTAATGTTATATTCTTGTGTAGACAATAATAAAAAACTTAATTTTCAATACTTTATATATAAAAATTTGTTATTCAATTATATAAAAAAATAATAAGTTTATGTAATTATATCTTTATTGATGTAAGAATATCTAGTTTGTGAGAACAGAATAGATAATTTTTTATATTCACATATTAATAATAAATATCTTGTACATTTTTTTACAAGAAAAGATGATTTATTTTTCTTTTATCAAATTTCCTATAATTGAAAATATATATATAATTGTACATAAAATATATATTTTATAGTTAAAGTATAGTATAATTTTATATAATTAAAATATAAAACAATATACATACAATAAAAATAAAATTTGAAAAAAAAAGATAAAATTATGAAAAATATAAAGTTATTAATTAAACTAATTTGATTTTTCATTATTAAATTATTATATATTAGAAAATGACAAAAAATTTACATATATAAATATAATTTAAATATAATATTAAATTAAAATATAATTTAAATTATATATGAAATTAGTTTAATTATTATATATTATATATTATATAATCAGTATTATTAGAGATAATAATTTACTATTATGTTTGTATAGTACTTTCATATATATATAGTTACATAAATTTAGTTTAGTGTAGAGGTTACGAAAGATAATAGTTATATGTTAAGATAATGTAGTTTAAATTCATATAGTATAATTCTAGAAACAGATGATTATTTTAAAAGTACAAATGATAATTTACTATGTGAAAAATATATGTATTCTATAGAAATAAATCTTATCTTAAATTAATGTCAATGACTGTGAGTTGTGAATAATTTTCAGAATTTAACAGAAAAATATTTTTCATTGTTATTTTGTAAAGTTTTACTTTTAAAATTAAATATGTTGCGATTTGCAAGCCGAAAATTACGTTCAACTCAAGTGTTTAATAAAACTTTAAAATTGAGTACTAAACAAACAAGAAATTTAAATCTACTTGAATATCAGAGTAAAGAACTTTTAAGAGATTGTGGAGTTTCTGTACAAAATTTTGCTATTGTAGATGATTTAAATAAAGCAAATTCTGCTTTACAAAATTTACGTTAGTATTTTTTTTAATTTTTTGCATTTAATTAATTTATCATTTATTTAACATTAATAAATTATAAGAAATATAAAATTGATTATTTATATGTTTTTTATATGTTTTTTAGTTTAAAGTTTTTAAAATTGTATTATTATTTCATATTGTATAAATGTATATTAATATTGTGAACATTTATTTTGTAAAAATTATTTATACTACTAATACTAATTTTATTTATTTTTATAGATGCAAATGAATATGTCATAAAAGCTCAAGTATTAGCTGGTGGTCGTGGAAAAGGATGGTTTGATAATGGTTTCAAAGGAGGTGTACATCTTACAAAGGAGTAAATATAGATATTATAATATCTAACATAACAATATGTTATTTATATATATATGTATATGTTTATAATTTTGTATTTTAATGTTAAATATTTTTTTATAGCCGTAAAGCCGTTATAGATGTTGTGAAAAATATGTTGGGTCATCGTCTTTTTACAAAACAGACTTCAGAAGATGGTATATTAGTACAAAAGATTATGATAGCAGAGTCTGTAAATATTGCACGTGAAACATATATTTGTATTCTTATGGATAGACAACATAATGGTCCTGTATTAATAGCTTCACCAGCAGGTGGTATGGATATTGAAACAGTTGCTAAAAAAAATCCAGAATTAATAAAAACAATACCTCTTGATATATATTATGGAATTGACGATGAAATCGCTAAAGATGTTAGCATATTTCTTGGTTTTATGGATCCAACAGTACAACAGAAGGCAATATATGAATTAAAAAATTTGTGGAAACTATTTGTAGATATTGATGCCTTACAAGTTGAAATTAATCCATTGGTTGAAACTACAGATAACCAAGTTATAGCAGTAGATGCAAAAATATCATTTGATGATAATGCTCAATTTAGACAACAAGATTTATTTGCTTTAGAGGATAATGATACAAAAGATCCTAGAGAAGCAGATGCATTGCGGTTCGATTTGAATTATATTGGTATGAATGGCAATATAGGATGTTTAGGTATGCTTATATATATATTTATATATATAATTTATATATATAAAATGTTAATAATACTTATAATAAGAAAGGAATGATAATTTTATATTATTTAATTTATAATCTTTAAAAATTTATATAAATGAATTTATATAATGAACAAAAAATTATTGTTGACTTTATATAACTAATATAGAATTCAAAATTATATTTAGTCAATGGTGCTGGTTTAGCTATGGCTACTATGGATATAATTAAATTGAATGGTGGATCACCAGCAAATTTTTTGGATGTGGGTGGAAGTGTTAAAGAAGATCAAGTTTATCAAGCATTTAGAATTCTTACTGAAGGTATGTACTCTAATAAAAATTGAGATTGTTTTTTCTTAATATATTTATTCTTTATATTATATTTTTGTATAATTCAATATTTTTATTTTAATAAAAATTATTAGAGCAAAGATAAGTTAAAAATATAGAATAAAATTTTTTTATTTTTTAAAAATTTATTAAATTCCGACCGCTAATTTTTTTATTTTTCCTATATTATTATCTATATTGTGACAAAATATTTAAAAAAATTCTGTTTAAATTGATAAAAGTATATAGGTTCATTAATAATACTATTAAATATTATCTCCTTAAATATACATTTTTTTGTATATAAAAATAATTTTGAATATTTTGTTTGATATCTCTAGATCCAAAAGTAAAAGTTATTCTTGTAAATGTATTTGGAGGTATTGTAAATTGTGCTACAATAGCAAAAGGGATTATTGCAGCATCTCATAATTTACAACTCAAAATTCCACTTGTCATTAGACTAGAAGGTAATTATTTTTTTGTTATTTATTTTATAATTTTGTTTTAATAATTATATAGAATATTATTTATTTATTTATTTATTATTTATTTATTTATTTATTTATTATTTATTTATTTATTTTTTGTTATATTTTTTATAGTTTAAAAATTAAATATTATTATTATTATTATTATTATTATTATGTAATTTAATAACAATTCCTTTGTTGTTTTTAAAATAGGTACTAATGTAACAGAAGCAAAGAAACTTCTTGCAGAGAGTAATTTATCAATTATAACAGCTAATGATTTAGATGAAGCTGCAAAAAAAGCAGTTACTTTTGTGAAAACATAAGTTTATCAAGTTTCTTCTGAATTGAGTTTTTTAAGACTGGGAAACTTTGATTTAAAAATATTTATAGATGATATTAAAATATTTCAAAGATTAATTTTTTTTTACTTCGTTTTAATATTGTTTATTTTAGTTTATTATTTATAGATTATTTGTTAATTATCTTTTGGTTGTATCTTTTTTTATATGCTTGCAAAATGATAATCCATATATGAAATTCATTGTATGAATGAATTAATTAAATATTTTGTTAATATTAGTAAACATTATTTTCTCCTTATATTCCAATATATATTATATTCCATTCTTTTACGTTTTCATAAATAAATAGTCTGATATAGATATTATTAATTGTATGCTTTTTTTATATTTTATAAATAAACAAATGGAATATCTTTATATATTATAATTACTTAAGGAATAAAATATGGATAACAGAAATGGAATTAGAAAGAAAAGGGATAATAAGAGAAACAGATAGATTGGTATA
>NW_006263682.1:638807-646024 GCF_000469605.1 Apis dorsata | reverse complement strand
TATATATATATATATATATATATATATATATATACAGAAAGGAAGAGAGAGAGAGAGTTTGTTCGTTAGAGTGGGAGGGTGTTGAAGACGAGGGGATAGCTATTCTCGGAGTTCGTTCGGTATATTTTCCCTCTCTTCCAAATTCGGCGGCGGTAAAACGTCAGTAAACCTTTCTAAATCGCATTGAACAGTACAAAGTATTTCTTCTCTTTCTTATATCATTTGAATTTGAATTGTTTTGTATGCATGTAAGGTGTATCAAAAGTATGAAAGTGTAAATCATATTTGAAAAAGAATTGTTAGAGTGAATATATATATTTATATATACATATAGTTTACTAATAATTCCATTTTATTCTATATATAAAGTAGTGTGTAAAATATTTGTATAGCAATGTTTATCGCTTAAAAAAAAATATAATCAACGGATTTTATTCTTTACTTTATATATATATAGGACGGGTTAGTATAATAATCATAGTCGATTGGAATATGATTTTATGTAAAAAAAATAAGAAAAATTTGATTTTTTCGTTCGAGATTTCATTTTTGAGAAAATCAATTTTGAAAATCAATAAATGATAAAAAACGTGAATGATTGACAAGTATGAATTTGTTATAATATGATTCATAATTTTTAACATTGAGAATAATATGATTCAAGTAATAGAAAAATCTTTTTAAAATATGTTTTTTAATTTAAAAAATATTTTTTTATTAATATAATTTATTTATTTATTTTTTCTTATCGTATTATAACTATTATTGATATGTTGACATTTTCAATAATATTTATCTTTTTTAAAAATTCCAATTTATCAGCAATTCTATAATTTTTCAATCTGACCGTCACGTGTATTAACAATCTATATCATTTGAAATTCTTATCTATTTACTTTAAATGATATTAATTTACTTATAAATCGAATAATTATACGAAATGATATTTATACCTCATCGGTTTAACAATTGAGAATTAACATGTCATCAATGTGTAAGATGATTTTTAAATCGATTGATAAATAGTAAGACAATAGATATTGAAAAGTAAAATTCATAAATGATTGATTCAATTTAAATTATGAAGTGAAATCAAATAACATAATTATAAACGTTATTTTTCTTATTTTTTTACTATATTTTTTTTCCATGTGTTGTGTTTGACAGTTAAATTTCATGAAATATGTAATATAACAATATTTTTTAATGACAAAATTTCTTTTGCATACAAGATTAGACCTTGAAAAAAAGCACATATATGTATCTATTCTAAAAATACTTTGACTCTAATGCACATCGTAATTTAAAATATAGAATTGATTAATTTCCTATTATGTACATTTATATAGAATTATTTATAATATTACATAATCTATTTGATTTATTAATATATATATATATATATATATATATGATTACATTCTCATTATAAATATTTTATCATTAAAGTTATATTTATTGCCGAAATAAAAATTCAACTATAATGATTATATATGTATTTAATTCTTTACGAGCTTTATTCTATGGAATATTTGTTCTGATTTTTCGCTAATTACTATTTTGAATATGTGCATTATCCAAATCTTAAATGATAAAACTTAATTTGATAAATAATTTATTCATATTTTTTTCAATCATAATAGTATTCCTGCTTATCAATCTTTGTTACTTCTATCTTCACGATTCCATTTTTTTCTCGATTTAGGTAAAATATTTTTTCACCTATCTTAAAATATATTACAATTATAGTGATAGTGAATCAGATAGTGACGTGGTTAACACCGATCAAGTGTCTTACGTGTACATCGAAGAATTGATTCATCTGGATTTTATTTGGATTCTGCTTTTCGAGGCATTCAGAGTAAAAATGTTACAAACGTAAGTTTTTATAATTTTATAGCGAGATAAACTTTATTTTATAAATTTCCTTAATTTTTTTATATCCTAAATATCTTAAATATCAAAGTTTTGATATTGGAATTGTCGTGTAAATAAAATATTGTTGTATAATAAAAAATATTCGAAATAAATAGAAATTTTTGTTGAATCTCAAATATTTATTATATATTATAATGAATAAATTTTTTGTTTTCAAAATGTTACAAAAAATTACTTTATTCATCATAAATTTGTTTCAAACAACAAGACGATTGTCATATTTATATAAACAATTCCGTCATTAACGATGAGTCAGAGTTACAACTTGCATAGGGTCACTTGTCAGACATAGAAACGCGAGAGTTAAATATGGATCAAACGTAAGCGTTTTGTCTTTGCTGATAAATATTATGAATATTGCATGATTGATGTCGTCTAATCTCTTTTTTTTTCAAGAATCGTGTAATAATAATAATCATTAGACAATGATTATTTATTTACATTTAATTTTGATTTAATACTTTAATTTTAATCCATGATTTGATTTTGACTCTGTGGTTGTGTTCTAAAACTTTAAAAGTGCCTTATATGCAAAGATTTTTTAATAATTTTTCTTAATAATTTTGTTCTTTCATTGCTCTCTCAATGTAATATTTTTTGGAAAGGGATTCTAATTATTCCAGAAGAGGTTGAACTACAAATTCAGGGAAAAATTCACTATATATACTTGTTGGATAGGAAATTCTGAAGATTTATAACGTAATATTATTAAAGCAAACAAACGATAATGATTAAATATATTCATTGTTTACTTTGTTAAATTAAACAAATCTTATAAAATCTTATAAAATCCATCGTAAATAATTATTTACATTATGTATCTATATTTTATATTTTTAGGATATTTCTTCTCTTGGAATCAAATTTTTTTTAATAAAAGGATTAGAAAAGAGTGGAATAATAATAATTTTTTGCAATATCATATGCGTATTTCGGAAGATGTTCAGTTGCCAGATTTCGAAACTTTCTACGTTATTATTTCTATCATTATAGAATTAGTTGCAGCACGCGGTTGCTTGTCACAATGAAATATGCATTGAGTGGAATGAGTCAACCAAAAATGAGAAAATGAGATGTTTGTCTACATATTTTCTTCTTTTATCTCTTTTTTAAATTCTCTTTTATCTTTACTTTCAATACTTTCAGCAATTTCTTTTTTTAAAAGTTCAAATAAAATTAATTATCCATGCTATTAATTAATTACGAATTTTAAAAATATAAGTTTCATAATGTTCATATCATGTCATTATTACAACAAATATGTATACAAATCCATATACAAAACAGTAAATATTTCATAATTTCATAATCCTCATATCTAATGTTTTCAATAATTTCTATGTAATAAATAGATTTAATTTTAAATGAATCGTATATATTGTATAAGTCATTCCCTTTATATCAGTGATAAAAAAAATAAAGTATAATAAATTAGTAATTCTCGAGAGCAAAAAGAAAATTGTTAAAATCGAATTTGCAATTGAAAATAATTTATCAACAATTTATTTTGAACGATCAACTTAATTCTTGTTTGTAAGTTGGAAAGGAACGTAAGATTCGTGGCTAAAACTGGAATCTTTTCGGAAAAGGAAGAAGAAGGTGACTATTCCATGAAAGGAATCCATGCTGCGATACTTACTATATCGGATGTTATTCATTGCCTACGTAATATCAAGTAGTCTTTTTAAAATTATTACTCAGTTATATGACATGTGTGCAGATATATTTGTATACATATATATCAAATCATTTAATAATCTTTTGTTTGTGTGCATGATTTGTCAATAATTATAAACATGGGTAATATCGTGATTTGCTTTTTCTTTCATTCATCTCTCATTGATCATCTTGCTAATAAAATATTGAAGGAAAAGAAATCATTGATATATCATTATATTATCAACTTTTTATTCTTTCTTTGATTAAAATTGTTTCGTGTGATATAATATCTTATTTTCTCGAATAGAAATTGATAATTAATTATCTTGAAAAATTTTTAAAAACAAAATATCAAGATGACAAGGAGTCAATTATGATTTTATCTATGTTTAAAAATATCTACAAATATAATTATTAGAAGATAAAAATATATATGTATATAATGTAATATATCTGATAATGAAAGTAGTTTATTCTGAAAGGAACATCATGTAGAAAAAAATTTTATTCCGTATCTTCAATTTATTTTTCCAAAGAGGAAAATTAGTATTAAAAATATTTCTCTGTCGTTTCAAGTAATAAGCAAAAATACCGCTTACAAAAGTCGCGTAGTTGCAAGAAAAATCATAACACGGTGTTCGATAGTTTCTTCACTGTTGCATCGCCTAGCATTTTTGTCGACATGTATCACCATGCATACTGAAATATAATATATGTATATATTTGAAAATTACTTGATCATGTCACAGATATCGATGCATTTTACATTAAATTATATTTAAAAAAAAAAACGAGAACATTCGATATAAATGCAATATAAATATATATCCAATACAAATATTTATTATTTTATTCTTCAATTCAATATTCTATTAATTTGAAAATAAAATGCAATTTTATTATAGTTTTTTGAAATCAATTACCTATATTATATATTTAATTTTACGCAAAATGGATCAAATACCTAATGTGGTCGGATACTTTTGTGACCATCTTCAACGTAAGAAACACACACACCACACGCACACACACAAGAGAAGATAAAGTAGAAAGAGAAAAGTAACAGACTCGGGTAGGAGAGGGGAGGACATTGAGCAGGAACGTGTGAACGCACACAAGGTAAATACCACCACCATAGCGCTCACCTTTACCAATGTCGTGTCCCGTAGGAGCGAGCCGGCCGATAAAATGTGCGAGAACGATAAGTCAGTCAAGTGCGAGAACGCAGAGGAAGAGGACGACGACATGTACGAACAAGATTTGCTCGAGGATGCCCAATGGAAACGGACGCAGCAGAACACGTTCACGAGATGGGCGAACGAGAAGCTGAAAACGGTGAACAGACAGATCGATGATTTGGAATGTGATTTGTCCGATGGCCTTCTATTGATCAGTTTGATCGAGGTGCTCGCGCAAAAAAAGCTACCGAAGCACAGTCAAAAACCAGTGTTTAGATCACAGAAGTTGGAGAATGTGTCGGTGGCATTGAAGTTTTTGGACGACGAGGGAATAAGGATCGTTAATATCGGTGAGTGACCAATCTTTCTTTTCATTCTCTTTAATCCTCGTCCTGGCTTCGTTTCGTTCCTCGTTTTCGCGGTTAAAATCTATTCGTTCGAATCGCTACCGCCATAAAAAGTCTATCTGTTTCCTCTCTTCTCTTTGGAGGAACGAGGGAACGAAAAAAAACAAAATGAGAAGTAGAGACAGGGAGAAAAAAAAAAAAATAAGAAAGAGGGCCAAGACGTTTCTTAGAAATTTAGTTTAGTAAAGTGAAATTCGAGGTAGATGATTTTTCTTTCCTTTTTTCATTGTGTGCATACATTTTATGTTATTTGAACGTGCAAAATATACGCGTTTTAGTTGTTAAATTAACATGTTTATTGACTCGTGTCAAAGTATTAACATTGTTTGTTTTGTTCAAAATAAATATTTCATTGACATTGAATGTTTAATAGAAAAAAATGTATTGGATAATTTATGTTTTGATCACAATTATATTGTTTATATTGTAAAAATATGCTTCTGTATTATTTCATTATTGTAATTTATCACCTTAGTCCCGCGCGATTGTTAATACTGTTTATAAACATGTTATTAAGTAAGATTTGCTTGGAGCATAGCTTAAAATATCAGTTATTGTCGATTATTATCGACGAGACGAGAAAGTGAACTGGGAAATTATTAAATTTAAGAGGCAATTACGAGGTTCGAGTTAGTTGTAAAGAAAAAAATGATGTCTTTGAGAAAAAAATTGGATAATTAAAAAATTTATTCAAAAATTTTTCAGAACAATCTCGTTTTTGGTAAAAAATTTAAAAGACGAAATTAATTTCCATACCATCCAATTTAATTGCTGAATATGCTTTGCTTCAATCCTATTATCAAAAAGTTCATGAATTAGTTTATGAGTTCATGAGCATAATTTTAATCAAATAAGGTTGTTTGTTATTTTATATCAATCATAGCTAAATAAAGTACTTAAATCATGGTAAAGATAATGGATTATGTATTAGTGATAGTATTGTTATTGTAATCTATATAAATATTTCAAACGAATATATTGCAACACGCATTGCAAATTATTGGATCTTTAATTCAATATATATATTATAATTTATTTAGTTAACAGTAAATTTAGTTTAAAAAATCTGAAATATTATTTTATATCACTTCATGTAATCGAAAGAAAAAACTACTATACTATTTAATATAATAGTAATAGTTAAGAGATTTGTTTAATATTTTGACTTAAAGAAAATTAATTTTATCATTGACTTTAATAACTTTTATTCAAAAAATGATTATTACAAATTTTATTTTTAAAATTGCTGTTTTGTTAATTACTTATAAATTTATATAGTTTAATTATAAGTTGTTAAGTATGTATTTTGAAAAAAAAATTGATATTTCTGTAGAGTGTATATCTTATCTACATATTTTATAATGAAATAATCTTTATTTATAAAATGATTATAAATATAGAATAATTCACATAATTGCAACAATTTATTTTTAATTGGAATTATAATTATCAATTATTAATATTCACAAATTTTTCTAATTCCATTTTTTTCTAAATACATTCCAAGAAAAAAGATGATTTTTCAGTTGAATGAATCATCATACAGCTATTTTTTTGAAAGGAATATAAATCTTGAGGATGAACTGATAATTAATGTAATTAGGCATGTTTTTATCATTTTTAAAAATTTTGTTTGACATAACTATCATGTTAAAAGTTCTTATATTTTAACGAGTAACGATTAGGTGATAATAAGAAAAAATATTTTTAAAAGTACTTTTATATGATTGATGGTTCACAGTGATAAGATGAAGAGGATGCATTCTTGAATGACCAATATGAAATTGAAAATGTATGTTTGTTAAATAAAATCGAAACAATTTAAATGGATGATAATCAAATAAAATCAGGTTAGAGAAAATAATCAATAATAAAATTTTATGATATCATAATGTAATTTAGTAAATATTAAGTCATAAATTAAGTCATAAATCAATTATTAGTTTAATTATATTTGTAATTATAGTTTTTCAAGTATATAGATTTAATTTAGTTCAAAATCTATTAATAATTGTTCTCATAAATATTTTTGAAA
>NW_006263682.1:627098-638629 GCF_000469605.1 Apis dorsata | reverse complement strand
GAGAGAGAGAGAGAGAGAGAGAGAGAAAGAGAAAGAGAGAGAGAGAAAGTAGGCATGCAGACAGGCAGTCGTAGATGAGGTGAAGGTCATATTTGCTCAGATACAAAGCGGGACGTCATCCTCGGTTTCGTTTTACCTACCAAAATTATTCTTTTGATAAGATACTCTTCTTTTAAAATGAAAAAAAATTTAATGAAAATTTTTTGAACGTTAATTATATTATATAATAAATTTATATATTTTATAAATTCTTTTATTTACATTTAAAGAATTTGTGTTAATTTATTGAAAAGTTCATAATACATATTTTTAAATTATCTCTTAAAAATGATAAATGATAAATAATATATATTTTTTTCATTTTATACGTAACTTATCAAACGGTTTCAATATATCTAGTTACGGTATGAAATGTTTTATTCGTTTGGTTCGATACATATTCTATATCCATAATGAAATTACTTTAATTAAATTTATTTAGTATTTAATATCAATGCTTTCATTCATTAGAAAAAAATTTATAAAAAAAATCTTATAACAATCGTTTGCTCTTCTGAATTATTAAAAAGAAAAAATTTGATAGATATATATATATAATTTTTTTTAATATAAAAATCCAAGAAAATTGATCATTTGAACGTGTCGAGTTGTCGATCGCACTCTTTCTCGAGCTCCCATGACGTTTTCCTCGACCGTATTCCACTGCGAGTTTAGACGATGACGTCACTGATGGCTAACCGGTTACGTCATTGAATTCAACGTGTATTAGGTGCCCATGCAGGAGATAATTTCCAACTGTATCATCGATCATGCTCCCTGTATTTTTTTTTTCAAATTTTTAAAAACGAATGTCAAAAAGTGAATTAAATAACATTTGTTATCACGATTGCAAAAATTAGTAATAACATATTTATTTATATTAGAATTAGATTTCTTGTATTATCAAATTTGCAATTGAAATAGATTATAAATAAATAGATTAGTATAACAGATTTTTTTTTTTCTCCTATGATTTATCACTAGGTGATAAATCAACATATTATACATATGTATATGGATCTAAATTACTTTTAATATAATTTCGCTCACACAAATGTACTCATCATTATACCGGATCTGTGTAAATAGCAGCGTAACGTGAGATGTTCCATTGTGTACAATATGAATAGAATTTTTTTCGAAATTGAAGTCTATTGTGTACGATGTACATATAATTTTCACTTTTATTTTATTTGATTATAACTCGTAATTATTTTCTGCTTTATTTTAATTTGATTAATTTTTGTCTCTCATTTTCAAAATATTATATACATGTGTAATGTTTCAATTAACGACAAAGGAAAAATGATACACTATATTTCACATTTGAAGATGTCAAGAAGAATTGTTATCTAATTTTAATCGAACTAACAATGCTGCGAATGTGTTTTACTAAAAATAAATTTGTCAGATACCCGCGTTAAACGGTTAGAGTGAAGTTGCCAAATTTGATTAAAGCGAATGCAATTGCCATGAATTAAATCAAATCTGACTGCGGTTATTCGATATCTAATAATATCATTGGTAAGGAGTTACAGTTACTCAAAATATTCGGATGAATCGTTTTTAATACGCTTAAATAATCAACCTTTCTTTTCTTTTGCGTTTCATTATCTGGATGAGGAAAATAAAATTAAAGTGGTAATAATATAATCATAATCTGATTTGATATCTAAGTCTAATTGAAAAATTCGTTCATGCTATAAAATCCGTTCATTTCGTGTTGATTATAATAAGTAGCACGAGTTGCAAGTTGGAAGATGGTTCAAGGCCTAGTTACTTATTATGTTGCACTATGTTCGAGTATGTGATAAACATTGAGATGATTCATCGTTGATGATAAAATTGAAATGCGATTAAGAGAATTTGCGAATAAAATAATCATGAATATTGATTATATATAACGCGCTATTACGATATAATTATGTATTATAGACGCTAAGTAAGACAACAATTCGAGCTTTGATTTACGATCACGTAATAAAGTTGCACTCTTCATCTATGATTAATCAATTGAATAACTTTATATATATATTATATTATATTATATTATAAATATATAATATTTGGAACAATGCATATTTCACTTCAATGTTTCCTGAGTATCTCTTTTTGAATTAAAAAATTATGATACGATTCTTTATACGAATATACGAATATATTTATAACATGTTTTATATATATATATATAAAATTATAAAATATAGCGAGTGAAGAATTTCATAATATATTTTTTATCAATTTTCAATTATTTTTTTTCTTTATTTTTTCATTCACGTTAAACTTAATTTATTTTTTTCTCGGAATGAGCGTTGATTCATTTCTACGTGTAAGCGTTATTTCTCAGCCATTGTATCACTATATAGTTATTCCATAAATGCAAGAATTATGTATAATTTAGATTATAATATTTTGCAAAAAAAAAAAAAAAAAAAAAAAAAAAAAAAAAAAAAAATAACGCGCAATCTTTTTTTTCTTCTTTTTCTTCTTCTTAGAATTCTCGCTCACTTTTAAATCAAACTCATCTCTCTCTCCTGTATAATTTTACAGATTCGTCGGATATCGTCGATTCGAAATTAAAGTTAATTCTGGGTCTAATATGGACGTTAATTTTACATTATTCGATATCGATGCCTCTGTGGAACGGGGAGGAGGTGTCTCAGTCCGAGGGACCGAAGCAAAGGCTAATCAGTTGGATAAAGAGTAAAGTCCCAGAATTACAGATCAATAATTTTACCACCGATTGGAACGATGGCCGTGCAATCGGTGCTTTGGTCGACGGAGTCGCATCTGGCCTCTGCCCCGATTGGCCGAATTGGAATAAAGCTGATGCAATTCAAAATGCGTCGGAAGCGATGCAATTGGCCGATGATTGGTTGAATATACCTCAGGTAAACCATAATTATTCTATTACAAAATTGAAATGTTGCGCAGAGAAAAAGTATGAATCGAAGGAATCGACGATCCTTTTTTATTCCTTTTCTTGATTCTATCTTACGCTATCTTTTTCACGCAGCTTATCAAACCAGAGGAAATGGTTAATCCGAATATAGACGAAATGTCGATGATGACGTATCTTAGTCAATACCCCAACGCAAAATTGAAGCCGGGGGCACCTCTTCGACCACGTGCCAATAGAAACAGGTATGCAAATTGATCAATTAATTTTTAATTTGGATAATTTTTAAAACAAAAAGTCAAGATAAGTCGAACAGCAATTCGTATAGATAGAATTTCGTTGAAATGGGAAAAATTGATTGTGATGATTAATGAATCTATTTTGTTTTCCGATTCCAGTATCCCGCCACCGCGGTAAGTTGCGTAGATATCGTGTTTTGACGTTCTTTTTTTTTTTTTTTTTATAGCTGTTTATACTTTTGTCACATAATTAATAATTACGCACAGTTTGATCACGCAATTAATTCCTAACTATTCGATTAAAATATTGTAATAATGTTCTTGTAATTCTTACGCATTAGATAGTTATATTTTGTTGTTGTCCATTTTGTTCTAATCAAACGCCTTAACTCGTTTTAGTAATAGATCGAAGCAAGAATTTTTTCTCTTTTTTTACATATTAATTTACTATAGATAATAATGTAAATATGTGTTAAAAAAAATCTTTCTTTTATATTTTCAACGTCATTATTTATTTATTTATTTTTTTTATCAACAATTAAGAATACATACTTATTACTATTATTATGAGGAAACTCTGCAAAAATTATTTCTTTTTTTTATAAATAAAAATTACTGTAAAGAAGTATAAAAATTTAGAAATTAAAATCATAAATTTTAAATAGCTGTACTTTACAAATTGAATATAATTTTGCTCCATCTACGTTATTTTTATGTTTCTTGCTTTATTTTATTTGAAATAGGAATTAGTTTCGAGATAAAATTAAAGAAATGTTAATTTTTATTTATGGTGATGTAATTTTTGATTTAGAGTACGTGCTTACGGGCCTGGTATTGAACCAACCGGTCCAGTTATAGGAGCACCGGCTAACTTTACCGTCGAAACGTTTTCTGCTGGTAAAGGGGATGTTGACGTCATCGTAGAAGATCCTGAAGGAAATAGAATACCGGTAAGAATATAATTTGTTATGGTGGATGGCTCTACCATAATTAATCATGCATAAAAAATTGTTAATATTCTTTAATTATTTCACTCTTTTTGACGTCCTGTTATTATTATTCTTATTATTTCTTTTATTATGTTAGCAAGCATGTATTTATCTACTTATCACGAATAATATGGTTAACCACCGTTCAGGAAACTTCTACGTTCGTTCATCTAATCGCAACTAAATTAGATATAAACCAGCATTCGGATGACGTAATAGTTAATTTTATAATGTTTTTACATTTCTTTCTTACGGTTGTTTCGATCGAATTCACGAAATTATTTAATTATTATTTAAAAAATATTTTGAAAATCGAAAAATACATTTAATTGAAAACGAACGAAATATAAACAATTAAAATCGTTCAAATTATAATTCTGGCACGTGTGATTTAATTGTCAAGACCGTCAATCACACGTTGTCACGTACACGTTTCTCTACCTGTAGAAGAAACTACATTTGCATAAATTATATTGAACAATTAATTGTCAGATTTCCAAATAAATACGTGATCAAAATTGCGATTAATTCGTGTATTTTTTTTTTAATAATCATGTTCTTCTCCAAGGTCGACGTTAGATTCAACAAGGACAAGAATCTCACCTATTCCGTGTCGTATACCCCAAAGAAGGAAGGGCCGCACACGATAAAAGTACTTTTCGCTGGAAGGGAAATACCGAAGAGTCCTTATACGGTGAACGTGGAGGCGAAGGGAGGGGATCCCGGTAAAGTTACGACAAGTGGACCAGGATTACAGCCAGAAGGAGTTATGGCGAACAGACCCACTTACTTCGATATCTTCACAAAGGCCGCTGGACGTGGTGTGCCGGAAGTTATTATCTTGAACGCGCAGGTAAAACGATTATATAGATATAATAGAAAAGGAAGAAATTTAAAAATATTCGCGTTTGAAAATGGTGAAAATTTTGAAAGGAACCGGAGACAATCGTGCCTGTGAGATTGCGGCAACCTTTACCAGAAGTGTGGGCATGCGAGTACACCGCCCCCAAGAAAGGCTCGTATTCCGTAAATGTGTTCTTCGCCGGAAAACCGATACCCGGAAGTCCTTTCAACGTTAAAGTAGGCTCAGTGTCGGATACTAAAAAATGCAAGGCCTATGGACGAGGCTTATTACCGAATGGGGTTCGCGTTCAAGACGATGCAGATTTCGTTATCGTCACGAACGACACAGGGGACGATCTGCCCATAGTTAAAATCATCGGTCCAGGAGGGATTAATCAACCTGTACAGTGAGTCATTCGTTCGCTTCTTCTTCTACTACTACTCTAAATATAACCAATGTTATCGTTAAGAGATAAAGGAGAGCACGTTGTACGTTTCAGCATGACCAAAGTCGATCAGAAAACGCACAAATGCAATTACGTGCCGAACAAAGAGGGGAGGTACGTGGTAATGATCACGTATGGCGGGAAGGAAATTTCCAAGTCGCCTTTCGAGGTGAACGTTGGCCCATACAAGGACTCGTCGATCAGGGTTTGGGGCCCCGGCCTACGCACCGGGATCGTCAATCACACGGCCAAATTTTTCATCGACGCGAAGAAGGAGAACGCCGGTCTCGGGTTCGCGATCGAAGGCCCTTCGGAGGCGAAAATATTTTGCCAGGACAACGGGAATGGAACCGGCGTTATATCGTATTTGCCAACCGCTCCTGGCCAATACGCGGTTCGCATATCGTGCGACGGCGAAGACATCCCCAAGTCCCCCTACATCGTCGACATTTTACCGAAAGGTGACTTCGATCCTGACAAGGTTCGATTTTACGATACTTCGTATGGTATTTGATAAGAAATGAAATTTGAAATAATTTCATCTTCTTCAAATTTGAAATTAAATAAAATTCTATAGGGTCTTGTCGTCCCATAATTAAATTTTAGAATTTTAATTAAAAATTTAAATTCATTAAATAGTTTAGAGACAATTATTATTTCATTAATTCATTCATTCAATTCTTCAATTAAAAGACAATTTATTATCCTACCTTTGTACAATCAATATACGGCAGCTGTTTAAATTAAGTTCATAGAGCAGATCGACTTAAAATTATAAACAATAGAACATGTTTTTGATAAACAAGTGAATAATTCATTTGCCGAGTTTCTTTAAATTATTTTACATAGTTAAAATTTTATTATAAAATATATTTTATTATTAATTTAATCATTATTTCTATATTTTTCTAATTTTAATATACATTTTTATATAAATAAATAAAATTATTAATTTAAATCTTTAATCATCAAAATTAAATTATTAAATTTTTTAAATTAAAAAAAAATATTATTTCTATAACATTAAAATCAAAAAATTCTTATTAAAAATTTATAGTAAATTTGAAATAATTAAGAAAAAAGAAAAGAATTATACAGTTTTTGTAAATTGAAATCGAGAAACTTAACTCTAATCGTATACAGGTTGAAGTATACGGTCCAGGAGTGGAGTCTTTGCTCAGTGGCAAACCAACGAATTTTACCGTGGACGTGAGAAAAGCTGGCCAAGCACCTTTGGAAGTGATCGTTCAAGACGGGGACGGAAGAGACGTACCCGTTCGTTTGGAGGACAAGCACGATGGAACGGTCCAGTGTCATTACACCCCTATATCTAATTCGGATCACGTTGTAATGGTGAGAAGGAAGAATTTCGTATTTCGAGACTCTATGGAATATCTGCACAACAAATTTTATTATATTTAACTCGAGAATATAGAAAAATCTGTATCTGTATCTTGAAAATTTGTTTCTCGTAGGTGGTGTACGGAGGAGTGGCGACAAAGTACTCCCCTTACAGAGTGAAGGTGGAAGCACTCGTAAATCCTTCCATGGTAACGGCGTACGGGCCAGGGTTGGAGAAAGGGGTGAAGTCGAACGTGCCGACTCATTTCACCGTCAATTGCCGCGATGGCGGCCCGGGCGAGCTTCGGGTGAGCATTAAGGACAGCGAGGAGAAAGAGATTCCGTTCTCGGTCACGGATAACAAGGACGGCACGTACACTGTTACCTACGTGGCACGGGAGCCAGGCGCCTGCGTCGTAAATTTGAATTACGGGGGCGTGAATATACCCCAGTGTCCCATAAAGGTTAACGTGCAATCAAGCGTCGATGTATCGAAGGTCAAAGTGGACGATCTTGCACGGAGTAAGTATAAAATAATCTGTCTTTCTCTAATCGTAATCGTTATAATTCGATTATTTAACCGTTTAGAACTCAGTGAAAATTTAATTTAGCTACGAATAAAGTTACTTCGATAAGTTATTGTTCAAAACATAATAATAACAATCGCGAATAATTGTAATGGCTTACTGAGAAAATCGGATCGACAATAATAACTACGAATAAAATGTAATTATTCGAGCATTTTAACGAGCAGTAATTAATTTAAAGTAACTTTATTCGAAATTTTTAATTAATTTACTTTTTCAATGCCAATTCGGTTGGAATTAAATGGCATAAAACTTTTCGCAAAGGATGTTTTTTGAACAGGAAAGTTCAAGTTGGAAATTTAATTTTCCGTATATAGAATTGTATCAAATTTACACACGCATACACACACAGCAAAATTTTATTCCGATTTATATTTGCAACCACGAAATTATCCAACTTGTCACACGTGATCCGTATTAAAATAACGACAATGAAATAATATCGAGTATGAAGAAAAGAATCGGTCATCCAAACGATATCCAAAGATATTTATTTTACTCGAGCACTAAATTACTCGAGATCGACGAGAAAGGCGAAGAAAACTGAAACTGAATTCGAAACTGAATCCATCCAGCCGCCCCGGTGAACAGCTTGCAGCAATTCCGCGTGTTGACCCAGGACGCGGGCAGGCCGGCGGACTTTCAGGTGACGATCACAGCTCCATCGGGGAATCGCGTCAAGGCTCACGTGGTCCCGACCCACGAGGGTTACCTGGTGAATTTCACGCCCACGGAGCTCGGCGAATACCTTTTGGCGATCAGTTTCGGCGGAGAGCCGATAACGAATCAGCCGTATCGATTGACCTGCGTGCACGGCTCCGACCCCGAGAAAGTTCGTGCCTCCGGGCCGGGCCTATCCCACGGGGTGGTGAACAAGCCGGCTGAGTTCGTGATCGACACCCGTGGAGCTGGCCAAGGCAACCTCGGCGTCACCGTCGAAGGCCCCTGCGAGGCTGCCATCAATTGCCGCGACAACGGCGATGGCACGTGCTCCGTCGCGTACCTGCCGACCGAGATCGGCGATTACGGTATCAATATCACGTTCAACGAGAAGCACATCCCTGGATCACCGTTCCAGGCAATCGTTGTGAAAGACGTCGATGTGTCGAAGATAAAGGTCACTGGAACCGGGATACAACCGAACGGTACCGTGCTTGTCGTGTTCCAGAGTGTTCACCGATTTCGATTTTGCTTTTCATTAACAGAGATTTTCAGTGTTTCCTGGTTTCTTTTCTCTTTCTTTAATTATTTTTTTTAATAGTTTCGTATATGGAATGTACCTGCCACTTAATTCTTCTTCGTTATTTCTCACGTTATATATAAACGGCACGCATGCTTTGTGGTATTTTTGAACTTATATTTTTTTGCTTTGTTAGAAAAGGCATATGACGTTGAATTAGATAGTAATCTAGGGGAATTATTGCCACCTGGAAGTTGAAGTCGATCCATACTTTCGGAAGAAACAAAGGTTTCCGCCTCCCCTTTATCTTATCTCTAAAGATTTAGATTTAAATACTTTTCTTTTCATTTGCAGCAAGAAAATTTAATCGCTTTAGCGAGCACCGAGTTCTTCTTGCGTGATTGTTTGTTTTGTTTTAATTCAGAATTTAAAAATATACGCACACACATCGTTATAACACAATAACACGAATTTTTGAATTTCAGGTCCGTGCGTTAATCGCGCGACGGAATTCACTGTGGACGCGCGAGCCCTCGCGAAGGGGAAAAACGAGATCGACAAAGTTTCGTGTAGGATCAACAATCCGAGCGGCAACACGACCGAGAAAGTGATCGCTCTACAAAGTGACGGGACGTATTGCGTCAGTTACGTGCCGTTCGAGGAAGGCCCCCACACCATAGACATACGTTACGACAACGTCCCCGTGCCTGGTTCACCGTTTTCGGTCAACGTCCAATACCGCAGCGACCCGAGCAAGTGCAAAGCGTACGGGCCAGGCTTGGAGAAAGGATTCGTGAACAAGTACAACGTGTTCGTCGTAAACACGAAAGGTAAAAAGAAGCTTGGAATTCTCCAAATTCGAATCGACGCGATTATTCGATGGAGAATAACGAAAATAAACGATTAATTGTTGTTCAGATGCGGGAAACGGGGGTTTGGCTATATTGATGGAGGGCGATGACGGTTCGGAGGTGATTTGCAAGGAGAATGACGATGGAACGTGCAAGGTGCAATATTACACGTCGGCGCCCGGCGAATACGAGATATCCATCAAGTTTGCGGAACAGCACATTCCCGGCTCCCCCTTCCAAGTGTTGGTCGTCGACGAGACGCAGGCGAGCAACGTGACCGCTTACGGGGCGGGTCTGGAAACGGTGAGAGAAGGGATACCTACGAAATTTATAGTGAACACCTCGAAATGCAATTCGGCGCAATTGGATGTAATGTTGAAAACGAACAAAGGGCGTGTTCAAAAGCCGGTGATTAAAAACTGCGGGAATGGTATATACGAGGTCACTTACCAACCCCCGGCTGCTGGAAGCAATTTGCAAGTTGGGGTCAATTTTGACGGCGAAAATATACCAGGAAGCCCTTTCAAACCGGTAGTTTTGCCCACCGTCGAGCCAAATAAAGTCGTCATCTCGGGACCAGGAGTCTCGCCTGTTTGCACCGCCTCCTTCCCCGTCGATTTCATAGTGGACACTTCGAAAGCTGGATACGGGGATCTCGAGGTTCAAGTGTTGGTAAGTTGAAATTTCGGTATTTGAAGAAGTATTATGTACAGCGTTATACAATAGTCTTTCTTGAATTTTAAATCGTTGGTTTTTTTTTTGTATCTAGGGTCCGGATCAAATGCCTCGTAGGGTTGAAATTCAGGATCTCGGGGATGGGAAATACAAGGCGACTTACTTGCCCGACGATTGCGGCCGTTACAAAGTTAACGTAAAGTACGGGGATAAAGAGGTGCCTGGATGCCCAATATTCGTGCAGAGCGTGTCCACCGGAAAAGCTGAGAAATGTAAGATCAAAGAGGGTATTCAACACACTTTGGCTCAAGGTGAAGAGTATTGCATTACTGTGGACACCGAAAATGCAGGCCGTGGCGCGGTGACTTGTCGTATACGATCTACTTCTGGAAGGTAAGTTTCAATTTCTGTAAAATTAAAAATATATCGTGTCGTTTAAAAAAAGCAAAATTGGTTTGTATGATTATTAGACTGTAGATTTTTATGTAGAAATATATTAGGTTAAAACTAATATAGAGAAAATATTTCGTATTGTGATAAAAAACACAAAAAGAAATTAAAAATTTTGTCATTAAAAATCACTCGGAATGTAGAGAAAATCGTGCCTTTGAAGTCAGTTTTTGATTCGTTCCGATATCTCAATCGGATGTCGAATTATAAGGATTCAAAGTTTTCATAATAGTTGCATGAAATGTTATGAATGGGTCAATGACCTATATTTTTTCTTGGAAATGCGTATTATGTCCTTCCAGGAATCGCGTCTGTCTGGAGGTTAGGATAGGTCAATGAGACGAGTGCGATCGAGAGATAAAGACGGAGATATCGAACAATTAAAAAATTACCTTTTTCTTTACACGACTATATCTCGAGAACTGAAAGTCGTATCGAGATAAATCAAAAAACGTTTTAAAAGGGAATGTTTTATGTTTCTAATGAGCTTTTATTCATCGATTTTGAGTCACTATCTTCGGAGTTAGAGCGATTCAAACTTTTCCTAATTTTAATAGGAATTCTCTTAAGAGAATTTCAAGAAATATGTTTTTATTTTGAAATTCTATATGTTTATTTAGTATAAAATATTATATAAAATTGCAGAATATATAAAAAATATTGATTTGTATCAATTATTCACAGTCTAATAATTATCTATGTATTATTAATAAATATTTTTACTTTCATAACATAACATACATTTAACTAACACACGTGTATTGAGATTAACGAAGGTATAAGTCATAAAACTTTCACACAATCTATTGCACTTGAGATATTGATACGTTTATTCTAACTAAATTAGCATTTTGGCACAATGTAGAAAAGACCAAGTGTCATTTAAAGTGATAGACATAACATATCTTGACACGTCTTATTCAAGAGAAGAGTTGTGATACATTGTGTGGAAACCTTATAATCGATATGTTCCATGAAAATTATTTTATTAC
>NW_006263682.1:613685-626893 GCF_000469605.1 Apis dorsata | reverse complement strand
TATATATATATATATAAATTATTGAGTATAATATTATGTATTCAAATTAATTCTATAAAGAATTTTGAGTCCCTTATAAATGAATATTTTATATTTTTTTGTGAATTTTTTTATATTAAATTGTTTAAATAATTATTTTTTTGTTTTAAAATCGTTTAATATTAATTTTAATACAATTTTAAATATTTTATTTACGAATATATCTAGAATACCTTTGTATCCGTACTTAAGATGTCAGGAGATTGTGTCTTTAATGGTCAGCCATACGAATAGGAAAAACCAATCAAATTTATGATACAAATTGATATTTGCATTTTTTTGAAAAATCAAACATTACAATTCGAACAATCTGTTATTATTATATTTATAATTGTTCGTAATTATAAATATTCGGATTTAATTTTTCTTCACGGTGTTATAAAATATGATAATTGATTGTACAAAAATTTAAAAAAAATATTAATTGAAATCTTATTTCATATTTTAAATATATATTATAAAAAGATACATATATTTTCTATGCATAGAGAATTTAAATAGGAATTTTATTTTTATTTAAAATAGGAATAGTGGAATATAAAACAAAATCCATGAAAGATCATTTTATTATTGTCGTTTTACGAGGCGTCAGATGAAACGTTCTGCGATTTCTATAAATATAGCTTACATACCAACGGATCCAGAGGCATAGTTAAGAAATCGTATCAAAAGACTCAACATCGATAAATTTACGTTTCAAAAATAAATATCGAGGTCATGGTGAAATTTTTAAAATAAAAGAAGCCCCAAGATATTTCAGTGAAATGTTCAGTGAAATAAGAAGAAGAAATATAGAAGGGAATAAAGAAGAAATTTGTTAAATATTATTTCAAAATCCTATTAAATTGTTTCAACAATTTTTGGAAGAAACAGAGATACTTGAGGCGACAAAAAGAGCGATCAATTTTTCAATTTTCATCAATTTTAATATCTCTTCTGTCTTCTAGCGAGGTAGTGGATATCGACATCGAGGACAATGGAGATGGCACAGTGAACATTTATTACACTGTGGCGGATGCTGGTGACTACACTCTCAGTATTAAATTTGGTGGTCAACCGGTACCGGAAGGATTTTATACATTCACAGTAAGTCACCATTTCTTTATTATTTCATTTCTATCAATTTCCAATTTTTACAGATTCTTTTTCTTTCTCTTTCTCGAAGATCGAACGGATTCGAAAAACTATCTCACGATTTTAGAATAGAGCATAGATTATGTTTGCGCGATTTATCTTTAGAATGCTTTGAAATTTACTTTGTAACTGATATATAATTTAATTTTATCGTTTCTTCGGTTGAATCTAGAATCAGTGAAAGTGGTGAAGTTTTAAAACGATTCGAAACGATTATTGGAAAATATACGAGCACACGATAGAACGAACAAGTGCGAGGTATATCTCGCGAATAAAATTTGTATGTTAAAAAATTATTATTATTGTCTTAACTTTTTTAAAGGGATAAAAATTGTACATTTATTTTTCACACATACGAGAAAGTAACATAGTGAATATAGTTGATTGGGAGAAAAAAAAGTGCAGCTTGTTTGTCACGTTTATCTGTGATTAATTTTTTTTTTTTTTATATAAAACAGCTATATAGTTTCTTGGTGAAGGGTGGGGCGGCAGGTATCTAACTATAGAGACAAGATATACTGCAGGATATATTGTCGCCTTTAGTTTAGTCTCCAGTGAAACAGTTCACTTCGACGGTTCATTGGAATAGTGTCTGTCATTTTGACATTACTCGTATCTTTCATCTCATGTGAAGTTTCTAACGTTCCGTCCAAGTGTTTTATTTAAGCACTGTCTATTTTGCAACAGAATCACGCGAACAGTTTCAAATATCAAGTTTAACGAAGAAAATTTAAGTAAGTATCCATTGACACGTAGAAAAAAAAAAAAAAAGTTCAATCGAGTATTTATCGAGTGATTTAATATTTTAAAACAATCACGTTTATCACGTTTGAACAATTTATTTGATATTCGTGATGAAGTATATACAACTTCAATTACGGTGATATCTTGTATAAATTATATAAATTTATATTAGACGTTTGTTTTGATTTGATTTTGTAAAAATATTGAACGACTTGGACTCGTTTAAAAATTTAAAATTATTTAAAATCTTTCGAGAAGTCGAATTTTATTCTTCAGCGAGAAACTGGACTGGATTTATACAAATTTTATTTGTAAACTAATCTAAATCTGGCCTCCATTCGAAGTAGTGCACTTCTGCATCGCTACGATGATACCACTCTATCAACTTCTGCTATATGCCTCAAATACGTTCCAAAAAGCATCTCTTACGATCGTTTTTAATTCTTCTTTTTCTTCTCTTTATTTTTTTTCTTACGTAAATTTATTAAAATACATTTAAGAATATGGCTTTATATAATTGAACGATAAAAGCAAAATGATTGAAACACGTTTACGAGAGAGGGAATTGATATATTACGTAGTTTTAAACGAAAACAATTGCTCTTTCACTTTTTATACGTATTTCGAGATAATTAACGAATTTACCTTAGCAGCTCGTTCTGACAAACGTCCAAACATTTATATTGGTGACATTTATATGTTTTTGTATTTAAATCATCGTCGTCAATTCGATAAAGGATGTGCCAAAAAATAAATTTCATGAAAAATCGGATATAATTCAGGAAAGTATTAATTACTTCATTTTTCATATAATTTCTTATAGATTACAGAAATTTAGTATAAATCAGTTGTGAGATAGAAAGTTTCTAATGAAAATGTTAAAAAAAAGAATCTTTTAAGAATTTAAAAGAATTTAAATTAAAAATTAAAAATTTTTCAAATGATTTTTAACGTAGTATTTTAATTTTTTTCCAAGCTATAAAATTTCCTCAAACGAGATATAAAATATAATGTACTTGCATTCTTCTAAAAGCATAAATTTTTCAAACTTAATAAATTAAAAAACAAATACTCGACACAAATTAATTTATATTTATTCGATGTTTCATTGATTCAATGTCAATCTATTGATTGAAGTAAGGATAAAAATGGAGGGACAAAATATCAGGTATAAATAAAGTATTCTCACAGCGGAATGACACGAGGATGAGCAACAGGAAATTATGAATTAATCGAATTATAATAATAATCTAGTGAAAGATTATGATATTCCTACGGAGGAGTATAAGCGGAAGGAAGAATTTTATGTGAATCTCTTAGTGATCTAGTTTGAAATTCAATACGCATCTGGTATGATGGCGATCTCTTAAACTATTTTGAGTACAAGTCAGGCTTTCTCAAATTTATAAACAGAAACGTTTGGAATAGGTAGAGGAATATTGAATTAATACAAGTGATAGTTTAGATTAAATCCATTTGTCGGCCTGTTTTCTAAGTTATTACTTTCGAACACGAGAAAAGTTTCTCTTCGTATTAAAGGGGAATTTCTATAAATTTCAAGGAGATTAATTGTAATAATCGTTTCGAGAAGAGAAATCTACAAAATTCCACAGTGATACTCTTGATATTATTCCAACTTGAATGCGTCTCTCGTGTACTTTCCCCCCCTTTGTATTAGCTAATGCTGTGAAATATTATTTCGAAAATAATAAATAAATCTTCAAATTCAATTACAAAACGAGACAAATTGTTCCAGCTACTTCTTACTTAACTATTTAACTGAAATTAACATTTCATATTCTATATGAAACTATATGAAACTATATTGGAATTACTTGTCACCACTTTATTAATTGATAAGAAAAATTTTCTTCTGAAATTTACTTTATCTTAATTTGACACAAATATGTTATTCAAATTTTTGTATTATTATTATGATAAACAAATAACGGATAATCGATCGCACCGTTGATCGAGTTGAAGAGAAGTGAACTGAAAGTTACGAGTTGTTAACAGTGAGAGCGAAGAATATTCGAAAAATTTTCTCGATTATGGTGTATTGTCTTGTCTACTATTGTGCAATTAATATCTATTATCTTTTTATAACGTGGTTGAGTGGGGGCTAGCCGGCTATTATGGTAACATCGAATACACAGCATTGTGCCCGAAATTACCGTCAGTTAGCACGAGTTCCGTGACGACCACCGTCCAGACTGGTTCCTGCTGTACTATATTACCTCTTTAACGCGCATATCAAGGTACGCACTTATCATCGAGATGATCCATTGTGAATATATAAGGAAGGAAAAAAGAAGAAGAGAAATTTTGTAGGGAATATTAATAATTAGAAATTAACACGGTTAACTAACCATAGTGTCGAGTGTCCTGATTTCAAGTATCTTTTAAAACATACGTGGGAAAATCTTAATTGAAATCGAAATGAAATACGAAGATTATTTGAAATTATCTTTCTTTTTGGAATGTTATTTTTAATACTATTGTTTAATATATATACATATACGTACACGTGTACGTATATTTTATACAATGTCATTTCGAATCAGTGTTCAGATCTGCTTATCAATTCAGTGCTACTTACGAGTATCGCAAAAATTCTTATACCTGAAATTTCACTTTTTATTTTTATTAATCGATTTTCAAAACGATTTGCAAAGTAAACTTTATCGTTACATTTATTTTTTTTAATAAATGTGTCAATCTTGATATCGAAATCTAGAATCGAGAAAATAATGGCGACGAAAGAACGATCAAAGAAGGATCAAAAGGAAGAATATGTAATTCGTTTTGTAATTATTTTTATTTAAATTTAAGCTTCTTCGAATCAATCAAATATTCTTTTATTTTCGCTAATGGATAAAATGAAAAGAATCGCGAAGGAATCAATACCGATTAACGAAATATCCTTTGAGAAATCGTTGCTTTTTACCGATCAATAAGATATTATTGAAATTTATATGAATTAAATGAAAAATATATGGGATTCAATGACAAAACAGGTGGAAAAGCGATTTAGCAGGTGTGTTTACAAGATATCTTATAACGAATTTTTCACGTGATATATATTTTGCAATAATTTTGTCATGATTACATAATAATAAATTCTTTACACCTAGTCTTTGGTTTGGCTTGGGACCAGTCTTAAAATACATAAATTCTATCGTAATGAACTGTAACGCGTATTATCGCTTGATTTCAGAAATTCCTCTGTAATTTTATCATTTATGTCTCAATTATATTAATCAACATTCATATTCAATTTCTTCGAAAAAAGCAAGCACGTAAATGGACGAGACACAAAGGGGGTTGCAAAGTCCTTTTTAGGAGGATTAATTTTTTTAAGTTACATTTCCATTACTTCACAAAGATATCGGAATGATCTCTTTCCCTTATTTAATTCACTCGTTACTTTTTCAAATTCTCTTATATAGGAAGAAGAGTTGCATTCGAATCCTTTGCACTATGATTATTCCTCCCTCTAAAGTCTTAGAGAAAAATAAAATTGTCAGAGAGTTGACAGGCTTCGTAGTTAAGAAAGGGAATTTAGAATTTGAAAAAGATCGAAAGATTATTCCATTCAGAGTGAGAAAGATTTCTATTTTATATCTATATACAAAATCAAGACTTTGAAGAGTTCTAAGCTTCGAATTATATTCTCCATAATCTTGAAAATTTCGAATCGTTTGAATTTGTTCTTGGTCCCGCGATCGAGCCAATAGATTTAATTTTGTGAAAATCTGTCTAAGCGAAAAATAAACTTAAGAGATGCGCAAACAGAAGGGAAAATATAGATATATAAACTGACCTCGTCTTCTTTTCCACGGACGAGCTATATGCGACGTGGATATTATAATTTGTTTTTGAAACAATGTTCCAGGCCTCAGAGGAATATCGAGAGCATAGCACGCATAAAACCCAGAGAGCGAGGAGGACTAGACAGAAGCAGGAGCAACGCATAGTAGAGCAACACTCTTCCACTATCCAAGAAAGTTCGATCGTATCGAAGAAGAATTTCGACGTAGTCCGGTTGAACAACATCCTTTTGCCGTTGCTGGAGGGAACCGTAACGTGTAAGTGTTAATGTAATGTATAATAAACGAATCCTTTTAACAAGTCTATTGTTTCTCGTTAAATCGTTAAGTTGAGCCATCATTGGAAAATGTTCAAGGATAATTTTCATCCGATTTTTTGAAACAATAAGTGTCTTTAAATAATCGTGCGATTTTTACGAGTTTGATAGTAAATAATTTAGGTTTCTTGGCAACGTATAACGAATTCCAAACACCAGATTTCCACATTATTATTATGTTTTTCAAAATATTTTTCACGAAAAGGAAACGTTGATGCAGGAGAGGAAAGAGGATAAAATAAAATTTATCGTATAAAAAGAAATTGGAAATAACATTTGCAAATGAATTTTTCACTTTTTATTAAATCTCACAACGATAATACCGGATAAAATTTTAATTAAATTGTAAAATAACAAATCGACTTTTGTAACTCGATTGTGGATCGATTATAACTCATTTTACGAGTTGCGTACAAAATTAAATTAGAAATGTAATATATTTTTTTTCCACACACTTTGCTCATAATTTATTACGGATTTACAATATTCTTCTTCAACGAATGTTAAACAAAATGATAAAGCGACAAGTGTTAGCATTATTCATCTTGCCTCGTGGCACTACGTATGTCATATTTTACGCTTAGCTTCAATCCTAGCAACTATTCTTTCTACATCTCTATATTCGCGTGCTTTTTCACGAAAAAGTATAGTTGGAAAGATGGACGGATAGAAATATATCGAAGGGGAGAAGAGAGAAAAATGAAAGCGAGGAAGAGAGAGAGAGAGAGAGAGAGAGACAGAGAGAAAGGTATGTCGACGGCTGTGTCGGAAGCGAGGCGGTGATATTAATACTGGATGATTAAGTGGCTCCGGATGTGCGGATTCGTCACTGGCCCAAAAATCGAAGCCCGAGTTTCAAAATTACTAACTAGAACGATGGAAATCTTCAGAGGTTGCTTCTCTCCATTATCTTTGATCTTCGCCTAATTGTATTTTGTAATCGCCTTGACGATTATCAAAATAACATCGATGGTGGCACGAAAGTGACACGAGAGGCAAATAAATCGAAGGAAAGAAATATTATAGGAATAGAAATAACATCGAGAAAAGTATAAAAAAAGAAAAAAAAAGAAAATGTGAATTTAATTATTTTAACATCAAGTTTTATCTCTGCCAACGAGAAAATCTCGCCTTTTCAAAAAATAGCGAAGGCGATAAAAATAATATCGGGGAAAAGTTAAATATAAATCACAAATACACGAATCTCGAATTTAATTATCTCGATATCAATCTCGACTTTAAGAAATTAATCCGTTCGATCATCGAATCCGCGCACCATCGGGTGTAATAAAATATGGTGCCGGTAAATAAAATGGCTCTCGTAACATAGTTGCGCCGAGGTACATATGCTAGATCGAGGTGTTGACATTGTTAATCGGGAGCGTATTAAGTCCGCCAATTAATTCTCTCGGTGCGCACGTTCATCGATATCTTGAGAGGAACGATTTTAACCAATTTAGACGCGCAATGAATAACGGTGACCGTCGCGTAAATTCATCGTATCACGCTTGTTTCCAATTAATCAAGAGTCCCGATTTCTCGTGTTACCCTTGGCACGCGTTTAAACGTATTACACGACATATATATATATATATATCTATCCCCCTTCGCTCGGGACCACTTCCTGCGCGAGGCAGAGAACGGTGTCTAGGATGCGCCAAATACCACTCCCCTATCTATCTCGATGAGAACTCGTCCCGATTCTTTCCTTTATTCGTTATGTACGGCCGATTATGTAATTACGATGCAGCAGGGTAAATTAAATTCGATCGAGCCGTTTCGAAATTATTAAAACGGACGGTCAACAGACGTGTCTAAGTCGTGTTTAAATTGTGGTGAACCGACGTAAGTGTATCGGATAACCAAGTGTATGCGTTCATCTATCAAAGTAATGACGATATATATATATATATATGTATATGTTGTAAGGAGGGAAATACGAGCAACCTGTTGAACCCTACGAATATAATAATATTAATCCCTCGTAGCCGATTTTGATTTGAACAGGCTTAAATGGCGATAATCATGTAACGAAGCTTAGATTGGAGGAATAGATTTGGAATATAAATATATCGGGGTTCAAGGAGGTTAACGAGAAATTTATGCAGAGATTCGAAGTTATTAGGATTCCATGGATTTTTTCCAAAGATTCTTCGAATTTGTATCGAGTGATCGCTTAGATTTGGAATCCTGGGTGATCAAGTTAGATTTCACGTAATATATCTTACAATTTGAATATACGGTGAAAGCGCGATGGGGGGGTATGCCTTTAACAAAGATACGGGGAACGGATTTATTGGATTAGAAACGTGTAAATGTTGGTCCAATCTAAAAATACGGATTTATTCCCAGATTCTCTACGTCTCATTAAGTTTGAATTTATTAACGTTCATACTGCCAAAAACCAATCACATCTCTCATGTTACAAACCATTTACATTGTACATTGCCGATCTGAAAAAGTTATAAAAGTTGCAAAAATTATTTTCTAAATAAAAAATAATACATCAACATATTCTACGCAACTCTCAATTGTCAAGTCACAGTCAACATACCAATAATTATTTTTTCAAAAAGATTCGAACGAAACGATTTAAATTTCCCTATTGATGCAAAATTCCAATTGGAATTTTTTTCCAAAAAATTCGAAACTTTTATTTACTTACCAAAACACGCTTCCGTAAATTTATCCAGATCCATCGCGTACGCGATTCTATCGCGAAAAAATTCTTCTCACCCTTTCCAAAGAATTTGTCGGTCGGAAAATTAGAAAAAAAAAAAAAAAAAAAAAGAAAACTAGAAAAAATAAGATAAGAATCACTTTCGTTCCACACTCTAGCGTTCCATGCCTTGGAATCGGAGCTTTCTCGTTACCTGTATCCTCCCTCGCACAATCGCGCGACACGGTTACCCAAAATTCGATCCGTGCACGCGCGTATGACAGAGATAGAAGAGATTTATTAGACACGAGGCGACCACCGTGCGATACAAAGTCCGTTGGTAGGTTGTTCTGGAAAAAAAGAAGGTCTCCCCGGGGCTCTGGCATCGTTTACTCGGTAGCGATGCCCGGCTTCATCGTCAGTCGCGCCAGAGATGTGCCCTCGAGAAGTCGATTAAACTTGGCGTGTCGATTCACGGCTGGAACCGATATCGGGGGATATATAATAAGTTTTTTTTTTTTCTCGCGTTCAAAATTCCTGGGACACCCGAGAGATTAAAATTAAACGATTAATTTGTCAAGGAAGAGACGGAATCGAGGAGGGATTTTCTTACCCGTGTAACCCGTTCGGTCGGTCTTTCTGCTCCCACGATTTAGAACGTGACTATCTTCGTCGTTAAAAAAAAAAAAGAAAAAAGAAAAAAAAAACGACACTTTTGCATCATTATATTTTCCTTCTATACACGCACCGAGATACGATTTCGTTTCCACCTTCCTGCCTCGAGGAATTTGATCATCGATACGTTTCGATGGACGATTGTATCAGTGTTCTTCTTCTTCTTTTTTTTTTTTTTTTTTTTCTTTATCCTATTGTTCAAACACGAGAGTCGTTCCTCTTTTCTTTTAACGAAAGTGTTTAGGATACGAATTTTATATCTCGGTATATTTGATACACGAGGGTGCATTCGTGTTTTATTGGGTGTACAGTTTTTCCCGAATTCTTTTTTCACTTACCTTATTATGTGATTTTTTTTTAACGTTAAATTGAAAAGTGGAAACGGACGGAAGATGCAAATAAGGGAAAAGAGAAACGTGGATAAAGTGGATTTTTAATCGATTCGTATGCATGTTTCTTTATATCATTATACGATCGGCAATACTGGAGATATAATTTTCGGCCATCTATTTGTTTCGTTAATCGATAAAATTTTCTGATAATAATATATATTACACAAACTAATTATTAATCGCTTAAACAGGTGTAGTTAATTAACAAATATCTCTTCTAAACTAAACCCTATATTATTTCTAAACCTTGAAGAAATAACAATTATTAAACTAATATATCCTTAAATCATCCCTCTGGATGAATTTCGATAAAAGAGAAAAAAATCGAGTCAATCTATCTGCTAATTTTTAATCCTTTCGTGTGTTAAAAATCGAGAGATGATCAAGATCGCGGACGTTTATAGAGATTCAATTTCTTTTTTCTTTTCTTTCCAAATCTAATCAAATCACACCGTTTCACATCTTTTCTTTTTTTACACATATCACACACATCATTCACAATCTTTCACATTGGATAGATCTAATAAAACGTCCGCGATCTAATTATTCACCCGTTCGAAATTATATTGCGTATTCGACAGTCGATTCGAATTGTCGTCGTATCGTCAGCGATCGTATAATGTTATTCGTATCAGTGAGTGGACCGATATGGTTTGGGAGGAAGAGGAGGTCGAAACCACGTGGCAGGAGGTGTCGACCTTCTACAGATACGGATTGAAGAGCGTTATATGCAGTCAATACGATTACGCTGAACGTGGGCCGATCTGTTACACCAGGATTGATCAGGAAAACGAAGGGACGCCGCCGGGCCTCGATTTCTCTCCGTTAATATTTCAGAGCCTTTTCTACGTGCAAACGAAAAAAGGTTTCGATGCTCAGGAAATCATGTGTTTCCTTATCACCTCGTAATTTCGCGAAACGTGGAATTTATCTTATCTTATTTTACATTCGTATCGTAACGATTAAGTTAGAGAATCTAAAATTCTGAGAATATCCAAAATACGAATATTCAATTATTTATATTTTTCTATATTTCTATATTTTTCCCTGTATCTTCTAGCCGAAGTAAAAATGCCGAGCGGGAACATGGATAAACCAGTCATCGAAGACAATCACGATGGCACAGTGTCCATTAGATACGATCCCAGGGAAGAAGGGCAGCACGAGCTTTCGGTGAAATTCAATGGCGAACATGTTCAAGGTTTGTGCGAATATAATGGGTGTAATAAAATGTGTCGTTGAATTAAAAAATTAAATTTTGTTTCTTCGTATAATTGTCGTAGTTTTGATTTTTCGATAATATACTTTTCGTCGATCATTAGGTTCACCGTTCAAATTCCACGTGGACTCTTTGGCGAGCGGATACGTGACTGCGTACGGGCCAGGTTTAATATACGGCGTATGCGGCGAGCCGGGAAACTTCAACATCTCCACCAAAGACGCTGGAGCCGGTGGCCTTTCGTTGTCGGTGGAAGGACCCAGCAAAGCTGAGATCTCCTGCCACGACAACAAGGATGGAACAATCTCGGTCTCCTATCTACCAACCGCTCCAGGAGAATACAAAATCGGCGTGAAATTCGGTGACAAACACATTCGGGGCAGCCCTTACGTTGCCAAAATCACAGGTACGCGATTCATTTTTCTTCACGATCGTCTGAAAAATCTTCAAATGAAAGAAAAAAAAATACTCACAAAATATCTGTCTCGTGATCTTTTCTAGGATGAAAAAGAAATTAAATTTTTGATAAAAAGAGTGTCAAAAGTCAGCTTAAACATCGCAGAGTATAATAAATATTAGCGCGAAGCGATGAACGAGAACACCTATTCCCGAATAAATATCCACTTAAGCGGACAATAAAATATATTTGGAACAAAGAAATAATTTAGTAATTTTTTCTAGGCGAAGAAATTAAAAAAACAAATCAAATTCTAATGTAAAAAAAGAGAATAATCAAAATATCTATCTAACGATCTTTTTGATCTTTTCTAGGATAAAAAGAAATTAAATTCCTAATAAATAGAACCTCAAAAGTCAGCTTAAGCATCGCAAAGAGTACAGTATTGTTCGTTATTCGTTTATTCTTGTTTCTTATTCTCGCCTTTGATGCACTCGACAAGTGAATGATGAACAAGAACATCTATCCCACATAAATAAATATCGAACCAACTTGGAACAAAGAAACAATCTAGTAATCTTTTCTAGGCGAGAAAATCAAAAAAGAAATCAGTAAAAGAAAAAAGTAATCACAAAATATCTATCATGATCTTTTCTTTGCACTCGACAAGTGAACAAGAACACCTATCTCATACAAATAAATATCGAATCAGCTTACTGTTATGATAATATTGTACCTGGAACAAAGAAATAGTTTAGTAATCTTTTCTAGGCGAGGTCAAAACAGAAATGGAATTTCCAATAAAAGAAAAAAGTAATCGTATTGTATCACAAAATATCTATTTCTCTTTTTTTTTCCACTCGACGAGTGAACGATGAACAAGAACACACCTAATCCACTTATAATAAATATCGAAGCAGCTTATTGTGGATAATAGTGTAACAAAGAAATAGTTTACTAATCTTTTCTAGGAAATCGAGTTTCCAAAAAAAAAAAGAAAAAAGAGAGAGAACAAAGATAAAAATATCTATCTTCGGCGATGTTTTGCAGGCGAGGGCCGTAAGAGAAATCAAATCTCGGTCGGTTCATCGAGCGAGGTCCAGTTACCGGGCAAAGTGACGGACTCCGACATAAGATCGTTGAACGCTTCGATCACGGCCCCGAGCGGGCTCGAGGAGCCCTGTTTCCTCAAGATGATGCCGAACGGGAACATGTGCGTCTCGTTCACCCCCCGCGAGGCCGGCTCCCACACGGTCGCCGTAAAGAAGCTGGGCAAGCACATCCAGAACTCGCCGTTCAAGATCGACGTGAAGGACAGGGAGGTGGGGGACGCGAAGAAGGTGAAGGTGTCCGGGGCCGGTTTGGTGGAGGGGAAGACCCACGTGGAGAACTTTTTCTCGATCGACACGAGGAACGCCGGTTTCGGCGGCCTCTCGTTGTCGGTGGAGGGGCCTAGCAAAGCGGAGATCCAGTGCAAGGACAACGAGGACGGCACGTTGAACATCTCTTACAAGCCTACCGAGCCGGGGTACTACATCATCAACCTGAAATTCGCCGACCACCACGTGGAAGGGTCGCCGTTCACCGTCAAGGTGACCGGGGAGGGTAGCAACCGGCAGAGGGAGAAGATCCAAAGGCAGAGGGAGGCAGTGCCGATCACGGAAGTGGGAAGCCAGTGCAAGCTCACTTTCAAGATGCCCGGCATCACGTCGTTCGATCTCGCCGCCACGGTCACCTCCCCGGGGGGCGTGACCGAGGATGCGGAGATCAAGGAGGTGGAGGACGGCCTGTACGCGGTCGCC
>NW_006263682.1:606311-613322 GCF_000469605.1 Apis dorsata | reverse complement strand
CACGGTCGGCCCTTTGAGGGATGGCGGGGCGCACAGGGTGCACGCGGGCGGCCCAGGATTGGAAAGGGGCGAGCAGGGAGAACCGTGCGAGTTCAATATATGGACGAGGGAGGCCGGAGCTGGTACTCTGGCCGTGTCCGTCGAGGGACCCAGCAAAGCTCAGATCGACTTCAAGGATCGAAAAGATGGCAGCTGTTACGTCAGCTACGTCGTTTCCGAACCCGGTGAGTGTCTCTTTCGCTTTATTAGCGAGGGCAGATAGCAGTGGCCTCGTACTTTTTCTTTTTTCTCTGAATATGATTGTTCGTTAAAAATGAAAAGAAATATTTTATAAATTATTTTACAATTGCATTATTTCCTTTTGCACGATCAGAACTGGACGGGGTGAGAAATTAATTAGTTTAAATTTTAGAATAAAGTTAAGCGATTTAGGGTTAAGGTTTATTTAGAATGCTGTAGTTGACACGCTCTTCGTACAATATTGGTTGTTCGTTGTAATTAACTCGTTCGACTTAATTCGAAATAATTTTATTCTTAACTTCAATGTTTAATGCGCGTGGTTTGCTGTTAAAAAAAAATTTTATATTTACTTTAGCTTGTTGAAGCGAATTTTTAAATAATGAGCGAAAAAGAACGAGATTATTTATAAATAATGATCTTTAGTCAAAATTTTCTTATTCGGTTTAAAGAAATTCGAATACTTATGCTTTTTAAAAGCATTACACTTTTTTGTGTAATGCTATTTTTCATTTTTTCTTCAAAGTAAATCAGTTATATCGAGCAACAAAGAATTAGTTGAATGGCGCAGGAACAATACCCCCAGGAATATTGTCACGAGCAGTTTGTTGTTACTAAGTAATAGATAATGAAAATTCATAGTTCTCTAATTGCAACATAAGTGTTCGTAAAACAGTCTACCGTTTAACTGTCATTTAAGTCATGGATGTTTGCCAACGTCGATAATTCATATTTTAGTCGGTTAGTCACCTTGAAAGTTGTATTGCCCATTTGGACTACTAAATCATTTTCAAGTGAATCATGCAAACATCGATATTAATTAAATTGTTGCGATGTTTGTAAACTCCTGTTTACATGTCATTAGGAGCTTAGTTAAAATCATTGCAATTAATATTATATCATCCTCTTGTGGCGTTTCACTATCGTATATAACGAATAAGAGGCAAAAAAATAAAGAAGAAAAATTTTAAATATCGTAAAATTTACATTCTCGTACATTCGATTTTTTTTTCTTTTTTAACCACTTTATTATCAAAGAATAATTAAAGAAATTTATTCCACTTAAAGAAAAGAAGAAAAAAAATTAATCTATGCTATGCATAATAATCAGTCACCTCGTAGAATATTAATTTTCTTTTCTTTGATCAGATCTTTTTTACAATTTTTTTCATCGGGATTCGATCCAATTTCCTTTTCATTTTGTCACAAAAAAAAGAAAAATGTCCAAAAAGCAAAAATTTACAAGCAATTTGGAAAATTTTTGGATTACGTATTAACGAAATGAATGAACGCCGATAAAAATGGAGCATACCAGCCGTTCCGAAGGAGCGGTGGACAAGGGCCTCTCACCAGTCTTCATCGGCTGTTCTTGGCCGATCCAGAAATACCTTCTGGTCTATATTTGCGTCTAAGGTGGATTCATATTTTAGTGGCTAAGGCTGGACGTGAATTAGCCGTGGGCCGTTATATTTGGGTGGTGTGCATCAAATGAGGGAAAGAGACGGAGGAAGAGAGGAAGACGGAGATACCGAAAGAGAGAAAGCGTGGACGAATCGAGATCAGAAGTTAGAATCAGGCTGAGGAAAATAGTGGTTCGCGGATTTAGCTGCGCCTCAGTTCTCTCCACTTTCCTCGTTTTGTCCTCTTTCTTCGAGTTTCTTGCTTTGTTACATCCCTTCTCCGTTCTCTTCCTCCTTCCTATCTTCTATTCGCTTCTTCTCCCTCTCACACTTTCAACTTTTCTCTCGCGTCTCTCATTTCCTCCCTCTTTCCTCCTCTTCCTCCCTCCCCATTTTTCTAATTAATCGCAAATTTTTTTCTATATACAAACAAACAGAATAAAATATAAATATTCTCTCCAATTTTTCTTTTATTCGTATCAGTGGATATAAAAGATGGACACCTTTACCGCCACCACGCGAATACTCGTCTCTGGAAATGAGTGCGATAATTCCGAGGACGATGGTTAGTCTATTATATATGGAGAGGCGGAGATTCGATGGAATGATCAATTTAACGTATCGATTTACATGTTAAATAAATAAAAAAAAAAGATAGAAGAATAGATATGAAAAAGATATGAAACGCGATATGGATACTGGAATAACTTGTCCTCTTCAAATTTTCAGGCGAATACAGGGTAGGAATAAAGTTCAACGATCAACATATACCCGATTCCCCACACAAGGTTTACGTGTCACCGGCGATGGGCGACGCTCATAAGCTCGAAGTGGCGCAATTTCCGGAATCCGGCGTGCAACCGGACAAGCCAGCCACTTTCCTTGTTCGCAAAAATGGTGCCAAGGGTGAACTCGACGCGAAGGTATCAATCATTTTTATGAAACGAGAATATATAATAAAAAACCTTCTAATCGTTTATAAATATAGATTAATAATATTATTATTTTTATAATAACAGATGATATTAGGAATTTGTCTACCCTTAAACGCGTTTATGTTTGCGTTTAATATAATTTATTATTGAAAATTGTATTATATATATGTGGTGACGTTTGATCGAAATTAAATACACAGTTATTTATTTACTTTTAATATGGAACTTTTGATAGTTCCGGATCGAAACGTAAACACGAAATTATCGAGTAAAATTTTAGCCAAATAACTAAAATCATCAAACAACCTTCGTTTTTCTTAGAAATCTGCACAAACATTTTAGGCGACAATGTCCTTGCGAAAATCGTGCGCTCTAAATAACTTCCTCTTGTGAAACAACGTAGTCAACATCATATTGCGTAGGTTTTCTCCGCATGCGCCTACAGCCACTCGCGTCTCGCTCCTACGTATTTCATTCATACAATTAAATAACTCGTCGTCGCTCTTAATTAGTTTCAAAAAAAATATATTTTTTGAAAATGAATTTTCTATTTAATTTCACTACGATAACTCAAAGTATTTTTAATTTTATCATAATCTTGAATATTTTATGTATATTCAGAATACTACGTTTTAGAAAAATCTATGGGGAACTCTAGCGATTCCTAGTGTTCCCTAGATTGACTTTTCGCGTATATTTATTATATTGGACTATATTTTCGAATTTTCTATTTAATTTCACTACATAGCTCAAAATATTTTTAATCTTATCGTAATCTTGAATATTTTACGTATATTCAGAATACTACGTTCTAGAAAAATCTATAGGAAACTCTAGCGATTCCTAGAGTCCCCTAGATTGATTTTTCGCATATATTTATTATATTGGAGTATATTTTCAAACTTTCTATTTAATTTCACTACACATAGCTCAAAATATTTTTAATCTTATCGTAATCTTGAATATTTTACGTATATTCAGAATACTAAATTCTAGAAAAATCTATGGGGAACTCTAGCGATTTTTAATGTCCCCTAAATTAACTTTTCGCATATATTTACTACATTGGACTATTATATTTTTCTACATAGATAGTGTCTCCAAGCGGTATCGAAGACGATTGCTTCATTCAAGGGATCGATTCTGACACTTACTCGGTCCGATTTATGCCGAGAGAAAATGGAATTCACAATATCCACGTAAAATTCAACGGCGTCCACATGCAGGGCAGTCCATTCCGCATCAAGGTCGGGAAAGTGGAAGCAGATCCGGCCGCGTTACACGCATACGGTAACGGTTTGAAAGAGATAAAAACCGGGCAAAAGACAGACTTCATCATCGACACCTGCAACGCTGGAAGTGGTGCGCTATGCGTGACCGTGGACGGACCTAGCAAAGTCGCGATGGACTGCACGGAAGTCGAGGAGGGTTACAAAGTTAGGTACACGCCCTTGGTGCCTGGCGATTATTACATAAGCATCAAATACGATGGATATCACATTGTCGGGTCACCGTTCAAGGTTCCTTGCACCGGTTAGTATAAATTTTAATTATTTTGAACAATTGAAATTACACATTTATATCATTCCAACCAAAAATTCGAACGAAAATACGGTCACAGATTTTTTGCCATATAATAAATGCAAACTAACTTATTTAACGAAAGAATACCATATACGATCATCATATACGATGCTTACACGTGTAATCTTAATAAAATTGAGAATAATTGTACCGTAGGTGCGGATCTAGCGGAAAGGGGTGCTCAAGAAACAAGTTCGATCGTGGTCGAAACCGTTCAAAAGATTTCGAAGTCGAAACAAGTGGGACCAGTTTTACCACTGTTCAAATCGGATGCTAGCAAAGTAACGAGCAAAGGAATGGGTCTGAAGAAGGCATACTTGGGCAAACAGAATGTGTTCACTGTGAACGCTAGCGACGCTGGTGATTCATTAATTTTTTTTTATATATCTGAATGCAATTTATTAATATTTCAAAAGTTTAAAAAGTCACGTATGAAATGTGTACGAAACGTTTCGTTCCTCTTACAGGCAATAATATTCTCTACGTTGGCGTGTACGGGCCTAAAGGACCATGCGACGAGGTGTCCATGAAGCACACGGGACGCAACAATTACAACGTGAACTATTTGGTTCGTGAAAGGGGAGAATACATCGTTATTGTAAAATGGGGTGACGAGCATATCCCTGGATCACCGTACAAGGTCGAAGTATAGATGATGCCTTTCGATCGATCGAGGAAACAAACTGAAACGTTATGATTCCAACGAAACTCTACGTATAGTTTTGCTTTATACCATGGCCAGACTCTCTCTTATATCGATTGTTCCATTTTTAGAATTGAAGTATTTATCTATTTGAACGAATAGAATAATAAAAAGTTGATCTAGGGATGATAATGTTTGAAATAGGAAAATGTGTTTCGTATATTTTTTTCTCTCTCTCTCTCTCTCTCTTTTTTTTTGATAGTTTTCTCACGTCGCTACAATGTTGCGTGTACATATGTAGCTTTTTCTTTCGTCCTGAAGCAATACAGGTATTACGCGTCTGATATATAATTAAGTGATAATACAAAAAAAAAAAAATCGGAAATGAATACGGACGCCAACCGACGACAACATTGAAAAATAAAAAAAAAAAAAATAAATAAAAAAAACATTGATTGTGCCTTATATTTTTAGATTAAGATATCTACTTCTTCCATTAGAATGCGTTCTATAGATGATCCATCGACAATCTCTCCACTGTGTTATATTATTTTAATGTAATTATATCGGATAAAGAAAGATTTATCCAATGTTATTCAATCAATGATTATAAATTATATAAGAATGAAATAAATAATACCTTTATTAAACGACTCGTCTTTATTTTACATTCCAACAAGCGTATATTGATTTTTGTTTTATTCTTCGCTCTGCAATAAATAATCCGTTAAATCCTGTAGAATTCTATAGAATAGTTTTACAATGAACGTTAAATCCATCGAGTAAATATACCTTCTAATTCTCAAAAATTTAATAAATATACATTTTTTTTTGATACAAGTTGAAGTAAAATTTATGATTGAAAGGTAAGTATTTAAGTAGTTTTAATAATTCATTTTAAATCACTTTAAGATTTTTGGTCAATGTGAAGGAAATTTCAATAAATATCGATAAATGATAGATAGAAGTGCAAAATATTTTATTACAGCGAACGTGTGCGGTCGTTTCAATATCGACGTGAGAACATTGTCAACGTTACTGGTGGGCGTGAAACGAACATAACGCTTGAACGGTTTTGCTGATTCTCGTTGAATAAATTTGCATTCAAGAGGAACTCGATTCGCAACTTGTCATCGTTAGACGCATCGTACATCTGTATAACCATTAATGACGATACAGACAATTTTTCTCGCGCAAGACGCGTACAACCGATTTTGCATTTTACAAATTGTCATCATTATTATTTACACCTTAGAAAAAAAAAATAAAAATAATTTTTTGGCACACGCAATTTTTAATCGATCTCAGAATTATTCGTAAATTCGGATAAAATAAACGGAATAATCCAAGAGTGCGGAACTATTTTTAATTTGTTGAAATTATAATAACACAATCTTATAAGGTTACGACAAATAAATTGTCAATCAAATTTTATTGCGACTCGCGAGCATAAATTTAATTAGAGAGCAAATAAAATAATAATATCACAAAACTAGGAAGACAATGATAATTAAAAAGATCCACTCTCCCTCTTCCCCTTCTTTACATTTCCTAAATACATAAAAGATACAGAGAGATATATCTATACGTTAATTTACACACCGACACAAGTGTGTGACAATTATAAAATTGTGGAGCGACTACTACTACTAGCAGAGAAGGTTGACTCGACACGGATAAGAGCGGAAATAGGGGCAGATAAAAAGGAGTGGAGTAGCGAATCGAAGGATGCTGTTTTCGCTGGGAAAAGAGACGATTCGACCCTCCCTTTATCTATTCCACCAAGCTAAGATAGAAGGAGGAAAGGAGATCATCAAACGAGACACTCTGTCGCCCCCATCCCCCATCCCCCTCGCTTCAGCGGAGAGAGGGAGAAGGGGGAGAGGAAAAGGGGAAAAAAGCCGCCGTGGAACGTCTTTCTCCCCCTTTCACCGGCCGGTCCGGGATACGTTCCCCTGGCGAAGTTGTCGGAGGTCGTAGGTGGGTAAAACGGGTAGGTGGATAGGTGGATAGGTGGTAGAGGTCTTCAGAGGTGCGGATTCCGTCCGTTTCGATAGGATGGTAGGCGGTCGCAACCGGTTTCATACGGTCCCTTACGCTCGAGTTCGCAGGCGTCGAAAACAGGTGCTTGACTTGCGCCGTCGTACGGCCACCCGTTTCGCTTTTCCTCCCAGAAACACGCCCTTCCCTCGTGGTGGAGCCGACGCCTCCG
>NW_006263682.1:601016-606148 GCF_000469605.1 Apis dorsata | reverse complement strand
CCCTTCGCCGGCCGCCACACGCTCGCCAGACGCCAACGCGTCTCTCTTTCTTTTATTTTTTTTCTCCTTAGCCACGTTTCTTTTTCTTTTTCTTTTTTTTTTTTCTAACGCTTGTCGTCCAACCGTGTGAATTTCTCTATTCGATTATTATAACGTGTATTTCGTCTTTTTATATTTCCTGACTTTTATCGGAAAGTTATTATCGTGTAAAGATACTTAAAATTGGTTTGTTTAATTGAGGAAATTAAAAGATACACGTTAGGATAGGATATTTTATACGCGTACGTTATTTAAATTCGAAGTTAGTAATATTGTGAATAGCGAGACAAGTGAATTATTTTTTGGTTGTTTTATATTTATTCTTTTTCAAAGGTATTTTATTTAGAATATTTTATGCATGGAGTGGAACGATTCTCTCCTCGTTTCCCTTATGGTCGGTAGATTATTTATCATCGTATAAAAAGTTTTCGTAAATTTAACGCGGAAGAAGCATGTCGCCATGAATAATCGCTATTTAAAATTTTACTATCTATTGGAATATGATAAATAAAAGAAAATTGATAGTAAATCTAAAACAAAAAAAAGAAAAAGAGCGGAATAATAAAGGTGAATTTAAAACACTCCTTGAACAATATTTTATATAATTTTTTTCGAAACAACTACATCTCGAAACGATATAATTCGTGGTTACTTTAGTAGTGGTAAAGGTCAGTTTCAAAGTTTTTCTTCGATATCTCGTAAAATTTCCCGTACGATCCACCAATTTTTACCCATTTCGTTCGCATAGAACGATCACGATAAACACTTAAATTCTTTTTAAACGGCATTTAAACTCGCCGATTGACCCGCCGACACTTAACGCGTCCAATTAATTATTCGAACGTGCGTGGACGCGTGGGATGGGCTGAGAGTGACAGAGTCGCCAAGTGACGCGAAAACGATCGAGCGAGTTCGAGCGAAAGGGGGCGAAAAGGCATGCGGTAAGGTTGAACGATATCGGGGCCTCGCCGGGTACTGGAAGAGGAGTTTAAACGAGGCCGACCACGAAGAAAGGCGAACGAAATTACGAGTGGTCGGAGGTGGTGAGGTACGGTGGAAAGGTAGAGTGGCACGTGAATTGGCGCGTAAGTAGAGGAGGTCAACTGGTGGCAGGCAGGTGGAGGATGGAAAGCATAGGCGGAGCCTTCAGTTCCGCCTCCACCTACAATCCCACCTCTTATACCACGCTTCTCTCGCTTTCCTCGACTTTTTTCCAACCTTCTCCCTCCCACTCCTCCCCATTTTTACTCTCTTCCCCACGTTTCCGCTAAAGGTTTTCCACCTTTATCCCTCCCCAACCACTACCAACACTTACCTTATCTTTCGTTCCAATTTCTTTCCTTTTTTCTTTTTCCCTCCCCTCCTCTTTGCGCTTCTCTTTCTTCGTCTCGAAAAGACCACCAAGTTTCGTTCTATCCCACCTCTCTCTCTCTCTCCCTCCTTCTCTCCCCTCCTTCTCACCGCCTCCTCTTTCGATCGACGTAGCCGCTCTTTATAACCACGGTGAAAAGAGTCGATCCATACGCGATCCTTTCGCGAAAGCGCACCTGCAAACCGCACGGCCCCACCTTCCGTTTCCCCTACAGTTCCACCTACTCCACCTACATCGAACATTACCTTCTAACGGGGGGTACAGCCATTTTGCAGTTGGAATTTTTCCTCCTCGAGTCGAGTCAACTCGACCTTGTTGCCGCTTTATTTTGGACCCGTGCCCACAGCAGGAATAAGGGAATTAAAGGAAAACCTCTTTGCCGGCCCGATTCTTCGCATTTAGGATATAATCGTTGGGATATACGACGATCGTTTGCACGCAAGATAACTGGTGCGATATTCGATTTCTTCCATTTCACCGAATATGTTTATACCGAAAAAGATTCTCGAGTCGAGTTTTTAATCGATACGTCGAGATATTTACTTTTTATCCGTCGAAACGAACGTGAATTATTGGTAGGTTATTTAATAGATTGCACGAAAAGAAAGAAAGAAAAAGTTCTTTCCTTGAAATTATTATATATTTCAATCAATTGTATCTTCGCTTGTGATATAAATTATAAACTATTTCAGAATTTATAGAATAAATACAAATATTTATTTCTATATCTGTATCTACTATGCACTCAGTTTTCATTAGACACGATAATACGTAGTATTACAAGGTGTACTGTAATTTCATATGTAACTTAATACATATGTAATTTAATACGAGTTTGAGCAGTTTACTGCATCATTAGAATAGTATAACTATGTATTTACAAATATCGTGGAATAAAATTATATAAACGATTCAAAATATGCGAATTATTATTGAAAAAAAAAAAAAAAAAATAAAGATAAGAATCCTATAATATTTTCTATATTTTAACTGGATGGAAAAGTTCAAAAGTTCACATCGATTCGAATTTCTCTCCTCCTCAGATTTTCACAATCTAATATTTCATGTAACATTTAATCTGTGAAATAAGCAAAATTAACGATACGTACCTGTTTCTCGTTTCAGCTTCCATCACGAACAACACTCTGTTCTCCGCGAATCCTCTTCCTTCCTCGCAAATCTAAAAAGGATCTAAAAAGAACGTGGTTTACACACACGCGTGTAATCAAGCATCCGAGGTCGAGGAAAATTAACTGCGTAATGGTTCTACATTCCATGATCGTTTTATTTTCGATTACAGAACAACGCTCGCAACGGGGAGCCGATTTCTCCTGCTGGTTTTAACTCGATTTCAAGTGTATTTACAACAACTTTCTCGACGTGCACGAGGAGACACGCAGCAAATCTAAAATCTTGATCATTGAGAGATAGAGAGAGAAAGAGGGGAAGATAGAAAGATAGAGGGAGAGATAGAGAGCATGGGTGTGCACGTGTATTCGATCGTTTTGCGCTTTCATTGGTATTCGCGAGTATTCGACGAATAAATCGAGCCTCGATCGATTCGTCTATTTAATATTAAAACAAGAAATATCGTTCAATATGGTATTGTCATTGTTTACATTTTTTTGTCCAATTTTTCGTCACAATCAGGTGTAGAAATTAATTCGTTGCCTTTTACATCATTGATGGCATCGTCATTGGCGGTGATTTATGGATTCGAAAACGTTTGGTAACTCTGGCAAGAGGAATAAAAGGGGAATCGTTCCCACCTGGTCAGACTGTTTATGTAGATTAGATACTTCGCTATCTACGCGAATCATTCGCGAGATTTATGAACTCGAGATGGAGAACAAAGTCGAGAAGTGGACGATCAATTTATCGTGAACAAAATGATTTTTGAAAAAGGCATCCAATTAATTTCTTCACTTAATAATCCGAAAAATGCTTTGAATTCAACGGAAAGTAATTCAATTCAATGGAAAGTAACATTTAATAGTACTCGAGAATAATATTTAGCGCGTGGTTTGATGATCGATGCGATCGTGGAGGAATCGTTTGTGCTAAATTATTCTTTAACCTGGCTTTCGAGAAAAAAAAAATGGCAAAAAGTTTCGAGATTTCGACTGAGTGTGATCGATCCTTCTTCCTTTTTATTTCTCCCTCTTCGCACCTTTTCTCGATGAATTTTTCTCATTAAAATAAATCGTGTTTCATCCGTTTATATATTATATATGTATAAAAAAAAAAAACAAGAAATCCGTGTTATTCGTTTTAATAACTATTAATTAATTTATCCAAACTTCGTATCGTAACTTTGGTCGATTGGATTATACTGGTGTATCGTTTGTGATTTCATTGTAACTCGTAAATAATACGCATTTTATAACAAAAAAAAAAAAAAAAAAAATAAATTTCAAAAACACATTCTACCTCGTATATATTGCTTTAAATTCAATGTGCATCTTAATCTGTACAACGAATTTATATATTTTTTTTTTTTTTTTTTTTACGAATATTCCTCCTATTGATTGGAACCGGTTAAATATATTAGAGAAATTTCATATTTGAGCAAAATTAATATCGTATCAACCCTGTTGAAATGATCGGAAATATTTTATAAATAACGTGAGATCTATTTTTAAACAAGTATCGTTGACGATAAATTGTTTTTTATTACTGGCAAAGTAGAATAAATATATACGTTTCCGTGTATAAAATTAAAAAGACAATGGAAATTAATATTGTCTGTTTTTTTTTTTTTTTTTTTTACACTATATGTGAATTGCAAATATTACGTAAATACTACGTAATATTTATCGTTGGAAAAAAACAAACGTATTGGACGCTCTCCTTCTTCCTGAGTTCAAATTAAAAATATATCAACAATGTAACAAATTACATAGAAGAGTCGGATACGATAATTTCTTTTTTTTTTTTTTTTCCCCACTATTTTCAAATTGATCATTTCATCATTTCACAGAAATCCTACTCTGGAAATAGTTGCGTTTTTTAACAAAGTTGTCGATTATATTTTACACATACATAATATATTCGTCCTTCGTAAATTGAACTCGATGAATCGTAGACACAGATACATTTGTTTGCTCGAAAGAGAAAGATTGAGAAAACGGTGTAGATCCGGCGAAAAGGAGTGATGTGACTTTTAAAGTAGACGTTAGCCATTCGAAATATAACATCTAGAATTTCAGGTACGCGCGAATATAGTCTTCGATTCGAATCAGATCCGACAACGATGCTCGATACTATCGTCGAACATTTTTATCGATGGATGATAATCAATCGGATTTACCGCAGTGGGTTTATCCTATATCCGAGGATGTAATAAGAATATTATTAATCTTTAGCATACCAGAGTGAAGAATTCTTCGTAGATCACGTAAAAGAATGTTTAAACAAAAAAAATTCCAATTCTATTTTTATAATTTTTTTTCGATAAAAATTATCGTTAAATAATTTTTATTCTTTCAAAATTGTTGAAAATATATTTCTAACGAAACGATCTTTGAAGAATCTTACCTTGGTATGCTAAATACCAAATAATATACCAATAAAGAAAGAAGCGAAAAAACGTGAAGAAATAATTAATTTACGTCATAATTGAATCGAAATTATTCGAATATTTGTAAAAACAAATGTCTTTTAACCAGTATGTTCGACCGTTGAGATTCGAGATTATAATTATTTCACAAAATAACGTACA
>NW_006263682.1:596207-600905 GCF_000469605.1 Apis dorsata | reverse complement strand
TATATATATATATATGTATATATATGTTATAGTACAATGAAAATTGGTCTGCGTGACGAATGATAAAAGCATGATCGACATTGCTTGACTCGGTTCGATCGGGACATCATTCACGCGCGCCTTTCACGGCTTAATTTACTAACGCTACAGTGCGTATCCGTACGTGGTAAATCTAAAAGGAGTTTAATTTAACGTGACGCATAAATATATACAGATATTTACACGATTGTGTGAAACATTTTGAAACATTTTCTTTTTTTCTTTCTTTTTCTTTTTCTTTTTTTTTTCACGATCGATTTTTTTCTACGAACAACACGGGAACCAACGGCTTCCTGTTTGGCAACTCCCTTCACATGTAGATACGTCGCAAATCTGAAGGCGACGTTATCATGTTGCACTGTGGACACAGCTTTTTCGCACCCTGAAAGGTTGAGAATTCTTCTCAATTCTGATTTCAATTCGTTACATTTTCAAAGATTTTCGTGCCCCAAAGAATATTACACGTTTAAACATTTTTTTTACTTTTCACTTCAAATTCAAGATTTCATCGATTCTAAGATTCTCAGAGTGATGAATTTTCAATTATTTCTAACAATTGTTTGATATTAAATTCGAGAATTTTCTTTAGATTAAGAAGAAAAAGAGAACATACTTTTAAGAAGAAATATACTCGTTTACACTTACCAACGTGTGTAACCAACATTGCTCGCAATGCACGTGCCAGCAGCAGACAGAAGTCACCGGTTTCTTATATTGCTCCTACGAATCACACACGCTATCTTCAATCGACAAGTAGTACGGCGTACGATTATTCTTACCGCTCAGTTCGAACGAATTACGAAAAACGAAACGAAAATGAAAATCGAAATTTTCATTTTCGAAATTTTCCAAAGGAGAGAACAAAAAAGGAGAAAAAGAAGAAAAAAACTCACCATGCAAATGAGACATTTGAACGGTTGGCCGCGCATTTCCGCCTCGAGTTCCCGAATCCTTCCTCTCAGCGCCTCGATCACCGGCGTGTCGCCGTCCCTTCTGGGCGACGTCGAGACGCCCTCGTCCTGCTCGCTCTGGCCGAGAGGGGTCGTCGTCCCCGGTTCAGGCTTCACCTCCACCAAACCTTGGCCGATTTGCTCGGGCGTGTGGGGCGTGTTGGGCGCGTTCGGCGATATCACCGCTTCCCGAAGGGCGTCTCTCTCCTTCTGCTCCCTCGGCGTCCCGTCCATGCGAGGCGCGACCACATCGGCCTCGGAATACTGTGCCGGCCCAAACTCGGCCGCGTCGTCCCCGTCGACCACCAGATCCACGTCCTCCTCCTCCTGGTGATTCGATCCACTGTTGCCACCGGCCGACGAACGATTGCTCGACGACGTCGCCAAACCTGCGGCTACGCGATTTGTCGTAAATTAAATATTTCTTCTTTCTTTTTTCCTTTTCGTCCAATATATAATTCCAATATATATCTTTCGGATACAATTTTCTTCGCAAAGCGCTCTGCTTATAAAGTAAAGATCTCGAAAGAAGTTAAAAATTTTATCGATCGTGGGCGGCGCACAAGTAGCATCGAGAAACAGTCAACTATTCGTTTGAAAAATGAAAAAAGACAGCGTTAATGAATATCGTACACGTAAATGTGTAATAATGCAATGCAATCGAAATAATTTAATATAGCATTTGATTATTCGTACGTGTAACAAGATTGCCAGCGCGATATTTTCAGCATTTGAATATAGGAGAATATAGAAAATATAGATATAGCTCGTATGTCTACGGGGAAGATATATTTTATTTGATGTTATATTATCAATATAAACTTACCAGAAAATCCTCCTACGAGCATGGACGATGCTCGCACTCTTCTCTGCCCGGCCCACTCGTATTCCTCGAAAGTTTCCGCATCGCCCTCCACGTCGACCTCCTCCTCGTCCAAATTGTTTTGGCCGGCAGGATTTCCGTTATTGTGTTTGTTTAAGCATCTCTCCACGTGCTGGTTCAATTCCTCGGGCGTGCCGGATAGCCTCTCGCTGCACACGGGGCAGGATGGCTCGTCCGCTTTCCGTTTCCGGTTCTTCACGCGGATCCTAGCCTGTACACATTCCAAACCTCACGTTTTCAAAAGATTTCGAAAAAAAAAGAAAAAAATACAGGTGCATATCTGCATGGATGCAATTCTTCGTTCGAAAATTTTATCATTCTCTCTTTCCCCTCCCCTTATTTTATTTCTCGATCCCGAAACAAATACGCGGATTGCGCATCCACGAATTTGACGTCGTATTTCGGACGGATGCTCACCTGTCTATTGGCCTTGATCCTTTTGTAAGTCTCCCATCTTCCATGAGGCGTGCCATCGGCGGTCGAGGGTGCATGGAGCATCGGCCCGTGAGGATGATCCTGGGGATGACCGGGTGGCAAGCTCGACCTTGAAGCTCGCGCCCGAGAGGAAGCCGAGGATATCTTGTAAAGTCTGTCGAGTTCCTGGGCGAAATGTTGCTCGAGCTCCTGCGGCCTCACGGTCACTCCGCATGCCGGGCAGCAGGATGGATCAGATGGAAATTTCTTTTTACCTGGAAACGATCGGTGACGTTTTTATCCTTTCCACGAATGGTAACGAATCAATCTTTATTTATAATATTCTTACTCGCGTCCCACTAAGAAGATGTATTATTTAATTCATTTTTACAAGATTTTGGTGTAAATAGTTTGATTTTTTACAAGTGTAAGTAACTTGAAGTTTGTACTTTTACGATATTTTTTTACATAGCGAAGATTGGGATACGTTCGTTGTTAAAAGAAACATTTATCAAATGAGTTCGAAAAGAATTGTGAAAGAATTGTGAAAAATGTTGGTTTACGAAGAAGAAGAAGAAGAAGAAGAAGGAGATTCCGTATGCTGAAGTCAAATAAACTCTGTCGAGCAGTTCCACCTGCTTACGTACCTTCCATGTTAACATAAATTTTAAAACGAAATCAAGAACAATCTAATTTTAATTATCACGCGGTGTTAATTGTTGTATGTGTGAATCTCTTCTCTTTGTATGTATGGCAATGACAGAATAAATAAAAGAAATATCGAGAGAGATAGAAAAAGTTATCGAGTTATCGAGTATAAAATTGTACGGAAATTCTAATTATCGATAATTGAAAGAATCCTTTAATCCTATAGGCAGTGTATCGATTTTGCGGTACATCTCGCGCAATTTCTAAATTAATCAAAAACCGATAGTACTGAACTTTCAATAAAGGACGTTGGAAATTCAATACAGAAATGGTCAAATCATAAAAGCGTTAATAGAGATTTTTAGATAGAAAAACGATTACAATTTCAAACGTACGTTTGAATAAAAATAGATACAAAGTTAAAAAACGGCTTATTATCATATCAACTCGACTATGTATATCTAAATTCATCGATTGAAAACGTTTTCTTCATCCACATTCACATTCTCTTCCATCCCACGTATCTCGAAGAAGCGACAAATATGAATTTCGTCAAAAATATTTCTCAATACCTCGAACCAAAAACTTCGAAAACACAACAAGGAAGAAGCAGGAAGTTACGTTTCAATTTCTGTTCCAAGTATTGGGAAAAAGTGGAACGAACATTAAATTGAGGAGGGAGGAAGATTAGAACATCTTCCTCCGCGAATGACGAAGCTCCAAAGATAAAAGATAACTGGGGAACGATTTGGCAAAGAGGAGGCGCGAGAATCGTAAGTTAGTTCGACACGAGGAATCTTGTTTCTTCAAAGCTACCGTGCGTGCCCTCATCGTTTATTTGGAGAACCCGAACCGGCTATTCTCGAGCCGTTTAACATATTCTCGAGCCCGCTTCTCCTCCTTCTCCTCTCACAGATTCCTCTCGTTTCCTGTCTCCGTCCATTCTCTCCTTCCCCACCCCGAATCCCACGAGTTCGTTTTCTCTCGCGCCTCCGCGTTCCCTTTCCCCTTTCAATTAGGTACACTTGGAAATTTATGTCCGCGCCCTGCCACTCGATATTCCTTTCTTTATTGAAACAGACACCTTGCGCTCCCTTTATAGCCATTGCGGATGGCTTCGATTCGAAATAATCGCGATGCAAAATACCGGCGAGTCCGCTTCCTTCCTTCTCTTCCTCTTCCTCTTCTTCCCTTCCTCCCCTCCCCAGTTTCGTTTCATAATTCGACGACACCTCGATTATTGCGCAACCTTCCTCGATAGGGGGATATTGGCCTTCACGAATATTCCATCGTTTTTACTACTACTACTTATCATTTCAATCGATATTCCCGATATCTCTCTGTCTCTTCATTGATTGTTGATTAATAAGTTTGATTTTCTTCTTCCTCTACTTGTTGTAGTTGCATTAATAAGAGAGTTTAGTAGATTTGTCGCGTTGATATTATTTCTCATTCACTTAGAATTAGTTATAGTATATAGTTTTTGGATGATTAATAATAAATTCGATCGAAGGTTGTTAAGTTTTGTAAATAGAAATAGCGATAATCTAAATGGAACAATTGATAAACGATTCGACGAAACGGCACTGGATCTCGGCACCCCCTCTTCGTAATCTTTGAAATTAGAATACTACTTTCAGGGTAGCTGAAGAACTCGTTTCTCCGGCCGTATAATCTTATCGATGTAATCATCAAAACCCTGGAAAATGGTCAAGGGATGCGATTTCCATTTACGAAGTTCCATCTGCTCGCATAATTAACGGA
>NW_006263682.1:583538-595999 GCF_000469605.1 Apis dorsata | reverse complement strand
GTTTCGAATGAAAAGGAAAAAAAAAAAAAAAAAAGGAAGAAAGGGGAGAGAAGCACGATTGTTGAACCGCAAACATCTTCTTATCGTTCATCTGAAATGTTCATTTTTTTATGGATTTCTTCTTTTCATTTTATTCTTAGGAGAAAATTAATATGTTTAAATTATTTATCTTAAGAAAAGTGGAATAATTTTTAATACGTACACGGTGATATATAATCACGTAAATAATATAATTTTAACAAAATTTTTAAAAAAAAATTTAACAAAATTTCTCGTTCGTTTCCTTACTTTTTTTTTTTCTCAACGTTTTTCTACCCTTCAGCTTTACTCTTTACCCTTCGCCTCGATGGAACGACAATGCCACTCCCTTCCTCCAAGGAGAGGCTATCTTCCACGACCGTGACCATAACCGCGCTATCATTTACACTTTAAAACGACTACGGAAGATAGAGTGGTTGCGTATCTTTAATTAAAAGAGACGGTTGCTTAAAGGAGCGAAATAAAAAGATTCTCCACCCTGTACGCCGCGAGGGTGTCACGTTATTAAAGAGCGAATCTTTCAAATTTTTTTTCCATTCTACGTTGGATTAATAACTTGGTTAAACCGGAAACGTTTCACGATAGTTTAAACGGGGATAAAAAAAAAAAAAAGTAATTTAAAAAATTCATCTCTACTTTACTTTTAATTAACAATCTTATCTTTATCCTTCTTTCAATCTTCTATAAATTAAATTTCTCTAAATTTAATGATATATGTATCGAATAAATAAAATATGAAATATTACACAAGATAAGCTCAAGATAAAATATATTTATATGGTTTACGTGCACGAATTTCTTCTAAAAAAAAAAAGAAAAAAATAACAAAAAGAAAATAATGTACGTAACATGTAACGTGAAAATTTTGTTCCACGTTTAAACAGGTTGTGAAAACGAATTAATCATCGCTATTTATCAGCGTGTTTTCATTTTGATATATATATATATATATATATACATATATAATATATATATATATATATATATACATAAAATTTCTTCTCTCTTTTTTCAACAGGAACATCGAAACGTATTTCGATAAATTAATATATCATAACATTTCCAACCCGTACGCATGTATATTAAACAGGTTGTTATTTTTAAACTAACATCACACGTTCTGCCACGGATTTCGCAAATGTATTTCAAACACCGCGCTCATGAAAGATTCAAGAAAGAAGGATGCCCGGTTCCTATGTCGATGAAATACAAGCTGCAGGTAATTAGCTGGGAGCTCGTGCAGTATTTACGGCCATTTAATCCGGATAGAGCAATTAGTATATATCGATGGTGCCAGGTTGGTGGTTACAGATGTAGGATAGGCCCCTACCTACCACGTATAATCCGGTTTTAATTAAATAACCGAGTCTCTCTCTTTCTCTCTCTTTCTCCCTTCCACTCCTCGTGCCAGCCTCGTCGTCTCCCTTTTTTCTTTTCAACTTGCTTCCGTACCTTCAAGAATCCCCACCTTCTCCCTCCCTTCTCCCATCTTTAAACGTAATCTAAACCTTATCAAAAATCTATCAAAAATTTTCCACTTAAACATAATCGATACACTTTCTCTCTCTTCGCAATTTCAGATGTAAAGAATGTAAAGAAATTGATGTTTACGCTTTGCATAATTCTACTTTTATCAGATCCAATGCAATAAATTTTTATATTTTGTAAATGTCATAATTAGAAATCTGCTTTTATCAAATAATATAGAAATACGTGGAAAATGATTTTTGCAGTTTCAGATCTAAATTTATAAACAATCTTTCCACTTAACGCACGATTCTTCTCTTTTCTTTCATATCTCTAAATATAAACCTATCAAAAATTTTGCATTTAAACTATAATTCATACTTTCTCTTCGTAATTTAAAATATAAAGAATGTAAAGAAATTGACAGATCCAATACAATAAATTTTTATTTTGCAAGAATTCTGCTTTTTTCTATTCAAATCTATAGAAATACGTGGAAAATGATTTTTGCATAGTTAGTAATTCCACGTACTTTTTTTTAGTTTCAGATCTAGATTTACAAATAAATAAATTTTATACTTAACGCACGATTGTCGATCCTTTATTTCAGTTTTGCGTCGTAATCGTAATTTCTTCGTATTCGCCGAAAAAGAAGATTCGCAAGGAGATGTTACGAAGGAGAGAAAAAAAAAAAAAAAAAAAAAATAACGCAAGTTTGAAAATGCTTTGGTATCGGTGAGACCGTAATTCGATAATAGGTTCGAATAACAAAAATAAATTGCACATGTAATATTTGATATCCGAGTTGGGAAAAAGATTCGAACTTTAAGCCGGCGGTGAGTGTGGTGAAACATATCGTACGGTATAAGTCGTTGGACAGAAAGGGTTGTCGGTGGTTTCGCGCCGTGGCGTCACCATCACCGATTCCCTCAGGCATTTAACCGCAACTGTTGTCTCGATGGGCTGGGTTACTGCCCCTGGATACATCGCCACGATCTCCATCCTTTACTTTTCCTACACGCTCTTTGATTAATCTATTAATTTCGTACACTCGTCCCTTCTTCGCCTGCCACATCATTTTTAATTCGAAGACATCAAAATTCGCGTCAATTTTTAACGTTGACAAATTTTTCTTCGAAAAATACATAAAAATGTTTCCGCGAGAAAACTTGTGAAAATTAAGAAAGAAAATTTGCGAGGATATATATACGGATAATTTAATTGCATCGGGGATGATTAAATAATCAGGTTGATTAAATAATTTTTATTCCCTCTGGCTCGTCTCGAATCTCGGCTGTATCATTTTACCCATCGTAGCGTGGTTTTCGAGTTTTAGTACGTATGATTCGTATGATCATAACCTGGCTCGAAGTGAACTAGCCTTGTAAGGAAAAAAAGCTAAGCGTACACTGCAGGATTCTATGCTAAAGTCGATACGTCATGGAGCGCTGTATGGTGCAATAAAGTTATAAAATCAATCAGAAGTGTAATACTTCTATACAATAGCTTATTGAGCCTCTACAAATTATTCTTTACGAAACCTTAGAAATATTTATGTTCTTCTGTGAAATATAAAATATGTATATGTATGTGCATAATATGTACGCGTATGCGTGTATCATAACGATGTTTGCATAAAGTTTACTTTATAAATAAAATGTTGGTCGAATGTTGGTCATCGGGGCTATAAACTTGGATTGTTGTGCTTGTTAAAGGCCTTTTTTACCGTATGCGGTAACAACGTTTTAAAATTTCGAGAGGAGGCACGGAAAGATGCACAATTGACCGCGAATGATTCGTTTTGACATGTTTAAGAACTGGTTTGGGCAACTCAGACCAATCGGCGTTGGTCGAATTAGCGGGAAAAATATCTTGATAATCCTCAATAAAATTTGTTAATTTAAATAAGATCCTTTTTTTATTTTAAATTTTTCAGATTTTTTTTTCAGATATAGAATGTATACGAAAATATGAATTGATGACTCGATTAAAGTACTATTTATTTTGCAAGCAAGATCTAATATGTGCTATTTCTAGAAATTTGTAATCTATATAATATGTAATTTAATATGTATTGAGAAAATCTCGAATAATATCTCGTGAAGTTTACGATTCGTGTAACAAGACAAAAGATCGAACGAAAAATATCTCGATATAAATTACACGTCGACAGAAAGCGAAGGACAACAGTGAACACGTGAGTGAATGGAACGAATAAGAGAGGAGAAGCACGTATATGATCAATGTTCATCTGGCCGGTGAAATATTAAAATAGCTCGTTGCTCTGTTCTCGTAAGAAATAATGGTTATATAGGTAACACGAAGAGGTAAGAATGGCAATCGCACCAACTCGATCATTATTAACGCCTTTCATCCTATGCTCAACGAATGCACACACCTGTCGACTAACGATCCCGATTTTAATCGACCGTTTAATTATCTCAATACGGGTCGAAACGAGACGTAAATTGAACGTGTGTGCACGAGTGTGCGTAACTGGCAGACGCAACGAGCCAGATAGATTTGAACGAGAAAGTGAAACAACGTATCGATTATTTACAGCTGCTTCTTAGTTTGCTTTATGGATACCGCAACACGTTAATACGAGCAATAAATTCGCCTGTTTACTTGCTAATAGCTATCGAGCAAAGGGATTATGCCAGAAATTACAATTTCAGACATTTGTAATTAATGTTAATTTAAGATACGCATATTTTCATGGTTTTTACGTTTGGATAGGTATTTATGCAAATGAATTTCGATTTAAAATAGAAATATTTTTATATACATTTACATTTGTCATAATTTCGGACAATTATCATTTCCAATATAATTACGGTAATTATTTACAGAAGGATCCCGTTTTGTTCGATTTTGATAGCCTTGAAACATATCGTTAAGCTCAATATTCTGAATAACTTTTTCCTATGTTACCATGTTACTGCTTTAGTTTTCGAGATATTCGCAAAAAATTATTGTAATTTTTCTATTTATAATTGTAGCAACGTGTTCCTTAGCATTGCCAGCGCCTCACGACGGCCGTATACAAAAACTTAACCTTATTTTTTGTTTGTAGTGTCTATAAATAAAGATCGATGCGAATCACTCGGATGAAAGCATTGTGTACAACGCGTACGTGAAAAGCGTGTGAAAAACGTTTGAAAAGGGTTTGAAAAGTGTGGAGTTGAAGGGAAGAGGTGACAAAAGGAAGTAGACAAAGAAGAGAGTGGAAAACTAGAGTTCGAGATCGAAGAAAAAAGTAGAAAAGTGCGAAGTGAACAAAAAGTGAGGTTAGAAAGAGTGCAAGCAAGCAAGGAAAGGAAAAGGAAGCAGGGAAAACATATTTCATCGTCAAAATAATGGTGAGAAAGAAAAGCTTTTTATAAATAATTATAGATATTTATATTTTTTTTTCCATATGATATTCTGGTTCTTGATTCGATCTTCTATTTCATTTCTTAATAGTTATTATCATAATCGTGCGATATTATACAAACTTATCACGGTTAAATCATAAGTTGGCCTATTATAAATATAAAGGTTCTCGATTGCTCCTACATGCACGAGTTTTCATAAGTACACACTTCCCGAAAGGGTCTTCTTGTCCAAGGACCAAGCTCCTTTCATGTATATCGAATTTTCGTTATCTCGTGCGTGCTACTTTACGAGATAAACGGAAAACTCACACTGTTACTACGAGATCCTTCCTTCCTTCTCAAATTTCTTCCTCATCTTTTGAGTTAAACGTTTACTTTAACCATTGAATTTTTAAAGAATAATTTTTCAAGTCTCTTCGTATCATTTCTTACATATTATGAAATCATTGTTTCAATTTGTTTCTTTTTTTTAGAAAATATTATTAATTTTTCTTATATTGAGAATCGTTGGTTAATATTTTCCTCGTTAATTCTATAAATGAACCATTTTTTTCACAATTTTTTTTTATTATTCCTTCATTAATTTCATAAATGATCCATTTCTTTCTTAATAATATAATCATATTACTTACTTGACATTCGTATAAATATATGAACACTAGATACACGTTCTATCTAACCATTTCGTTCCTTTGCAAAGATTTTATACCATAATTCGAAAGATAAACCTTTGCTGTCTCCATGTCTCATCCCCTTTCCTCTTATTTTCACTTTCCTCTTCATTTTTCACAAATTTAGTTTCTCGACTCTCGCTTCTCTCAACCTACGTCGTAAAGAAGTATTCTGTTCTCGTCTGACACATGTTCTCAAGTACGATACACGCATAAATTCGAGGAATACGCGTGAAGGAAACATGTTTCGCGAGAAAAGTCGGAGGGTCTTCTAATTCGCTTTTACAACCTTTACCGAGCTATCGTCGCTGATAAAAGGAATAAAAAGATCGTCAATCGAGCCAACTACGTGATTCTGTACTTCACGATTTATGCACAAGGAAAGATATATATATACCTTTAGAATTTTTTAAATTTTTATTATTTAAGTTAAATAAAATACGGATTAATATCTCGATAAATCTTTCATTTACTCGAATCGTTTTACGATACACAAAAAAAAAATATATATATACGAGTCAAATTAATAATTCAAAAGCTAAACTGATCAATACTTTTCTGAAAAACTTTCATAAAGAATTTTCTTTAATTTTCTCTAGGATTTTCCTCTTAAATTTTATTATACACATTCGACTCAGGAAACTAATCAACTCTGTTATATTAAAAATTTAATATAAATATACAATTTATATTTAACTTTTCACGAAGCAATTATTATCGATCAAATTTAATTTTCGAAATGAAACAAATTCATTCTCGTATCGCAAAGAAAATCCCTCGTTCTCGATTAGTCCTATCCCTTGAAAGCAAAATTGATTGAAAGTAAAAAGCGGTACGAGTCGATTTAAACGGATTCACCGGCGGAACGTCTGTGCGATCGTCTGTCGCGCGAAAAGTCCCTAGCGAGAGAACAGGAAGTGGCGCAAGAAGAATAAAGAAAGGAGGTCCGATAGGAGAAAGGAATGTCTATATGAAAGGTTAGGAGGAGAGGAGCAAGTTAAGGGGGATGGCGGACGCGGTGACGCGTGATTCTGCACATCGGGCAAAGGAAAGATTACCATCCGCCCGCTTTTTCCCAAAACTACCGTACGTTCCTTCTCTTTGTCGCTCCCTCCACCGACGGCCGAGGAAAACTCTTTGATATTATAGCGTGTGCGCGATAACCAGAGGGGTTGGAAATCGGAAGATCCGCGCACGGATACCAAGGCGGTCGAACGAGCAAGGAAAACAGTGTTCTCCGGAAGAGCAAGCGGCTCTTCTTTTTACCAATAATCGACCTTCCTTGAAACGCATAAAATCTGTCCAACATCTTTCTCACATATATTTTCAATCTTTTCGTATATTTATATATGAATCGATCGGATAGATAAATTAATATATATGAATAGAAATGATATTTTTTTTATTAAGAAAGTAAGAATATTTCAAAGTTATTTTATTCGTTTAGATTACTTTCTTGATTTAAAAGGAGCGTAAAATTTTTCTTCGTCGCAAAGTGAAAATATATTTCAAAGATGAGTGAATTTCTTCACTTCTCTTTTTGAATTCAGAAACATAGCAGAGATTCTAAGCTTTCTATAGCGATTACACAGAGAAATGTGTGGAAAGAAAATTTTTCTTTCGTGAAAAGTAAAACGTATCGTATCTAGCGATTACCAATATTGTAGAAATTTCGACAAAGGGACAACGATCATCGAGATCGCTGTCGATCATCGAGTGCAATTTCCAGCGATTACGCGAAGAAAATTTTTCTTTCGCGAAAAGTAAAACGTATCTAGCGATTACCAATATTGTAGAAATTTCGACAACGGGACACCGATCATCGAGATCGCTGTCGATCATCGAGAGCAATTTCCAGCGATTACGCGAAGAAAATTTTTCTTTCGCGAAAAGTAAAATATCTCAATATCTTATTTTCACGAAAATAGAAAAGCTTCGAAAATTTCTAAGATCGTATCTAGCGATTACCGATATCGTAGAAATTTCGACAAAGGGACGAGATCGCTGTTCGATCATCGAGATCGCTGTCGATCATCGAGTGCAATCNNTCCAGCGATTACGCGAAGAAAATTTTTCTTTCGCGAAAAGTAAAATATCTCAATATCTTATTTCCACGAAAATAGCAAAGCTTCGAATGCAGTTTCTAAAATCGTATCAATCGATTACCGATATCGTAGAAATTTCGACAAAGGGAGAACGATCATGCGGATTACTGTTCGATCATCGAGTGGATGATCGAGAAAGTAAATTAGCGGGCGATCGACATATGTTGGACGAGTGTAGGCAGAAGCACGTTGAGCCACGAAGAGGGCCACTTATATAAACCGCGGCGATGATATATAAGGGATTTGTCTCCGTGGCAGCGTCATACGTCATGTCGCAAATATTAACTCTGATACAGGCCATTCATTCACTTAATTACAAACAGCCGTGATTTAAGGGATGCCGTGCGGCAGGGGGTCCAAGCACCGGCCACGTTTCAGTAGGTGTCCGAGGTGTAGCTGATACGGTGTAGCTTTCTTTACGATCCCTCATTTACACAACAGGACCTGGAGCCACTTCGCCAAAACTTATTCTCTTGTTCTCTCGCTTTCTTTCTCCCTTCTCCAACAATCCCTTCCTTCCCCCTTCCTCCCTCTCCTTCTTTCATTTTACTTCAGCTCATAGCTAAAGGGCGCACCGTGTTGACCTCAAAATCCCAGGAAACCATACCGATTTTGTACGTTCGAATGCGAGAGAGCACGTCATTGTTCGTACGTCGAATAAATTCGAGGTTGCGAAACGGAGCGTAAGAGTGTAAAGATTAGAATGGTTACTCGGAAATTATTCGATTCGCATAACATTTAAACGAAATTAGTAATGGAAATTTTTTATGATTATCCAAGTAAGAGGAATTTATGTAAATTGTAGAAATAAGAAAATTCTCGAATCTTTCGCTGTTTTTGTGATTCGAAACACATTGGAGGATCAAGCGAAACGAAAAGAGTATTTGTGCCAAGTTTTTCCTTAAAATTATCGTAAAGAGGAAATTTGTACGAATTAAAATCTGCTAAAAGGTTTTACCTCTATTGTAGTACTTGGAAGTTTTTTCCAAGATTGATGCAAAATCGCGAGAAGACAATTTGTAATCAATGAAACTAGAATTTTGGTGAAATAATTAGACGACTAGCCGGCCGAACCAGCGGTATCGTTGTTTCGTTAATACCTTTTGTTTCTTTGCTTGGCATCGCGTTTCGGATTGAACACGGATGGAACGAAGGTAATTGGACTAACAACTCCAGGAAACCGGTTACCAAATTAATCATTCTTCGCGATCATGATATTTCCGCGATATTTTTCGATAATTCGATCGAAAAAATATATTTCATTCTCCTGAAACGGAACACGGATTTCGAAAGGAACGGACCGAAGAGGAAACGGTAAGGAATAGTTTCGAAAACAGTTCTCTCTTCGCCTTTTCATCTATATCCTTCCTCTCCTATCTCGTAAACGCTTATATAGAAGATACCGCTGGACGTGTTTATGAATATTGGCCACGATGACGAACGAGTTGCTTTCGAAGTAACCGCTGCAAATACGTGGATCCATATCAGTGTACACGTGTATATATATATAAATACAAAACCAATATTCCAGAATTTTTTCAAATTTTTTTCCAAAAAAAAAAAAAAAAAAGAAAATAATCGCTAAAATTATTAAACGATCCAAATTATCCACGAAAAATGCAAAGAATATCTTTTTTTTCCTCCCCTTCTCTCTCTTTTCTCTCATCCATGTAACAACTCAATAACGAGAGTTCGAAGAGAAGAGAAGAAGAAGAAGAAGAAGAAGAAAAAAGGGAAAAGATTATTCGGTGGTTACGTATATTAAACGAGAAAACGAGGGATAAAGAGGCGGATAATCGGTAGGTATTCCAGCTGCACACGCGTGTATATAATATACGGGTAAGTTGGATGAACGATCGATCGATCGGGTGTGTGTAACAAGGGGTAGATGAGGTACGAAATGGCGAGGAGGAAAAGATGGTTCTCCCTCTGGAGCAGAAGTGGTTACACCGGCGAGAGGAAGATTACAAAGCGGTGTGCGCGAGTTCCGAATTGAAATTGATAGCCGATCGTTGCTATCACGTGCGAACTGCGCCCGGCAGCGATCTCGAAAAACGAGCAAACGAAAGGAAGAGGGGAAAGGTAGCGAGCGAAGAGAGGAAAGGATAAGGCGTGGATAAGGCGAGCGGTTATAGTTGGATAGAAGGAGGGACGAAATTACTCGTTGTATTCCGTTATGGAACGATATTTTTTCTTTTTTTTTCTAATTTTTAACGATCGATAATGAAGAGAATATTAACTTTGTATATGTTATCTATAATATCGATTAGGTTCGATGCTGCAATTAATTTTCTTAACTTTCGTATTATTAATATTATTCGTGTTTCAAATATTTTTTGTCTTATTTAACACTCTTTATGATATATATATATACGAATCGAGTTTACTTGAACTTTCGTGCATTCTTTGAAACGAAGTTAAGAGAAAATCTTGGTTATAAATCAGAATTTCAATTTTCTCGTAATAAAGATAAAATTTAAGTATCCTTTAATTCTTCCCCTATATCAAATTAGAATCTCATTTTTCCCTCCGTCCACGTTCAAGATTCTTTCAATCGGTCTCTTTTCGACGACGAATTTTCGAGAGGAAACGAGGTGAAAAAGAGAGAGAGAAAGGAAGGGGAGACGACAGGAGGAATCCAGGGGATTTACTGGCCCAAAACGAGTCGTTCATTTGCCAATGTAAATCCACAGAAGCTCCTCCGTATCTTTTTCTCTCCCGGTTGTGCCGCGGTTGACCCGCTGTTCTTTGCCGCAAGGTGGCCACTTTGCCAGATAAAGAAGATAAAGATAAAGAGGAAGAGCAAGAGGATGTACGAGGTTGCCGGTTAAGAGAACATTCTTTATGAAGTAGACTTCTACGTTATTATAGTATCGGGGAACACGCACCGGGTTTCTCTCTCCTGGTTTCTTCTTCGCCTCCCCTCCCCCTGCTTTTCCCTTTCGCCTCGCCCTTCGCCTCTTCCCTTCGCCTCCTCGGGATTTAAATGACCGTTGTATTTTACAGGTTATATCTTTCGAGCCTCCTCCGCCTATATTCAACCTTCCCTAGCTATACGGCAGATATTCAATTTTATCGCCCGTTATTTCCACCAAGTGTGAATCCAAGTATGGAAAACTTGTCCCGATGAGGGATCTCTCGCACGATTGAATTAATATTCTCGATGAAATGTTTACGCGTGGCATTTGGTAATCGATTGGTTACGTTTCTTCTGCGACGGGCGAGGGAGGATGTTTGATAAAACGAAGGAAATTTGAGCGAATTTTTTTTGGAAATATTATATATTCTCGTTCTCGTGATGCATCCATATATAGGAGTTGTCCGAAAACGGAGGAAATTCGAGTAAATTTTGTTTAGAAATTTTGAACCGTTGGTAAAATAAAATAAATTTGAAGGATAAATTTGATCGTGTAAATTTTAAAAGTTTTAAATTTCGATTATAAGTTTAAATTACAAACGTGATAAATAATGAGATTCCCGTGATCTAATTTCGATTTATCGATATTATTGTAGGGGATAGAGACAATAGAGACATTTTGTTTAATCGAGATGCGTTCGTATGCATTAGAAGAAATCGATAATCGGTGATAGAAATGGAGTGGAGGCTCGAAGGATGCGGGAAAATTTTTTTCTTTTCTTTTTTTACGACGAGATAATCACAGGCTATTGCTATCAATTTGCGCGATATCCCGTACAGCGGTGAATGCGATCCAGGATAACGGGTGCTGTATCGAATAATTAAATCAAGTGTATTCGCGAGATAAGACGATGTACTATCAGCATGAAGAAATGCACGTTGTAAGGAGATAAGGCTATTCTCGTGAATTTAAACCGTTATCGAGATAACGACTCGACTTCGGGTATTGTATGGAACAGGAGCGAGAATTCAGGTAAGTATCGAAAACTGGATAGTGGTATAACTTGCTTTCTGCGAAAGTCTGTCATTTATTTATTCGTGAAATCTTTTTCTTCCTTTTATTTTCTTTTCTTTTTAAAGAGATGTTCGATTCGACGTTATTTGTAATCAAGACGCTCTTTCGAATATTGAATTATTATTAAAATCCTACAAAGATCAGGTGTAAAAAGAAAATATTCGAGAAATACAACGAAGATATAACGAAGCACGGATCAAAAGCACGATAAACACCATATAAAAATCTATCGTTGCGCGCATCGAATTTTTCTTTCCTTCTTTCGCTTCCAATTCATCGTTTTCCTCGCGTAAATAAATATATCTTGGATACTGGTTCGAAAAGGATCGACGACTTCGGTCAAGAATATCTGACCAAAATTCTGACCAAAACGAAGGGGATTTACCACGTCTAAACGTAGATATATATGGAAAACCATATACCATATATACATATACAAATACATCGCGTCGAGTTTTCCTTTTTCCCCTCTTCTCCTCCCTCTGCTGTTACTTCCGGTCCATCGTTCCTCGCGCGAAAATATATTCCCGAATGTTGGACGAAAAGGGTCGACATATTGGCAAGAATTTTCAACCAGTTTTCGGATCTAGCCGAAAAGACGCAAAATTTTGGCGCCTATATATACGAATCTTCCTTTTTTTCTCTCTCTCTCTCTCTCTCTCTCTTTCTTCCTCCGTTACTTCCGGTCCATCGTAGCCCGCGCGCAACAAAAATAAATACAAGGGCGGGGAAAATAGTTGGAAAAGGATCGGCGACCAGCAAGAATTTCACAACCATGAATTCGAGGCAAGGGCGCAAAATTTCTGGCGAGGCGGGCGGGGAGGAGGGGGCGGCGTGGCGCTGGGGGTGTAACGTAAACGTTACGAGCTG